>NC_056744.1:862803812-863103812 GCF_019279795.1 Protopterus annectens
TGAGCTTTATAGTGTTCATTCATGCATGCTTTCTTTTTTAATTTTGTTGCAGGTTTCTGTGAATAAAGCTGATGAAGATTTAGGATTTTTAATTCAGACTTGCTTCATCTCTAATTACTCAGACTCTGAAGTGATTACTGAGTACACCATTATTGAAAATATATGCCCTAAAGATGAGTCCGTGAGATTTTACAGTATACAGAAGACAAATTTTCCTATGCTGCATACAGAGACAGATAAGAAAAGATTTAGTTTTGAGTTTAAACCAGTGTTCAACACGTCCTTACTGTTTCTGCACTGTGAACTGTCCCTGTGCTCTAGGAAACAATTCTACGCCCAAGATCTGCCTAAGGTTAGTACTTAAAATTTTACAATTCTTTACCTGAATGTTGTTATGGAAAACTTGTTTAATATCTCTCCCATCATAAGAGTTCATTAACATCCTGTGCTCCAACATAGACCCTGTGTTCCAAAATGGGATACTGCCAGTCAGAATATCTAGAGGCAGATTGATCAGATATGTTTTGTAGGCAGTAAGTTTCAGATTGAGTGGAGCTGACAGTAACCTGTAGTCTGTAGTTATCCCTGAGGAGAGTTGTGAAAAGTTTGTACCTTTGCAAAGTTGGAGGGAGCAACTACTGAGATAGAGCACTGATACCTGCATAACATGCGATGTGAAGTTTTCAATCTCACCGTTCATTCTTTACTGATGGGTTCGGAGCCGATCCCTTGGCTCTGATGTGGCCAGTTGCAAAGCTCGTGGTCTTCAAATAGCTTGAGGCCAAATCCCTATTCCATGATGCACCTGTGAATTACCCCAGACCTAGTTTGCCGCTGCAACAGATCAGATGCTCTGAATTAGCTCGGGCCAGATAAGAAAAATTTTTCATTAAAATTCTTATAAAAGTTTTTTGATAGTATAGTTAGTTAGGATTCTTTATAAAGCTCTTACAGCTTTCAGTGTGTTTTTCCCTTCCCATTTACTGTTTTTTCATATATTTGTAGTTGGCCTCTTTTAGGCATAGTTACTTGTAGTTCTTTAAGGTGTGGTCTGTCTAGCCTTTGGTTTTGTTTAAGGCTCAGTACTGCAAACCTTAGTCCATATAGATAAGGTTATTGCTCCCCTTTTTCAAGCTTGCTGTGATATTTAGTGCCCTTTGTTACATTTGTTTAGATAGTTGTGGTAATTGGATTTCTATGTGATCTGTCTAGCCTTCTGTATTTTTTAGATAAGGCTTAGTCGGTTACTACTGTTTAAAGTTACAGTGAACACTCTTATTTAGATAAGATTGTTGTTTCTCAGCAGTTCTCTTTTTTGACAGTCTGCTTGTGTGATATCATTATTGTGTGTGTGTGGCTTAGCCTGCTTTTTTAAGGTTTACCTGCTATTTTTCTATTCTGTTAAAATTTACTATTGTAGTTTTTGGTGTGGTAGCAGTAAATAATTTCTAACTTTACTATGGCTGACCAAGATAAGCACCCAAAGTCTGGTTCAATTAGCCAAAATGTTATCAGCTTCGACCCAAATGGCTTCAGAGCTGAAGACTATTGCACCAACTATTACTATTCCTACTCCAAACCATACTGGTCCTTCGGAGCCGGAGGAGGCAGACCTGATGTTACTGGAACCCTCGGAGCTGACGCCTGCTCTGGTGTCTTTGACTCCGTGTACTCTGACATCCTCGGTGCCTATTGAGGACTCTAGGAGCTGACACTCTCTAGTTGGGTCTGGGGAGGACAGTTGGACCAACTTGTCAATTCTGACCTTGCCTCTCTGGGACTCAGCTCGAATGAGCTTGGCTCCTATCTCGGGCTCGGAGCCCACTGTTCCCATGCCAGGGGTGTCGATGGTTTTCTCTGATCCGTCAGCTCCTTCACATCGAAGCATGGGTGGTTTCAATGCCATGAGGAGTGTCATGTCTCCTAGGACATCCTCTACCTTGGGTCTGCCCTCCTCCTCCCCAAAAGTGCCCGTGTCTCTGCATCACACATCCTCACTAAGCATAGAGACCAGAGCCTTAGGAAGCCCTAATGGGTGGCCCCTGCTCTTCCGAGACCTCACCAGAGGCTCCCACTGATGAGGTTCCCAGGAAGAAATTGTGCAAGAGGAAGCACCTTGACTCCCCACAGAAGTCTCTCACATTGGATACTGACTTAGATGAGTCAGATTGGTCCCCACGGTCCCCCTCTGAGGATATCTCATTCACTGAGATACTTGAGATCCTTAGGCAGAGGGGTGACTGGCAGTCTAAAAGCCCTACTGAGGATGAGTCAGTTCTCCTTAAGCCTTTTGGGTCTCAGCCCTCCACCTCTTGGGTGACTATGGCCTTCAATGAGCTGATGCAGCTGGTCTCATGAAGGGCGTGTGAGTCTCCGGATACTATGGAGGCTGTCCCTAGGAGGCCTAATAAATTTATTTCTGCCCCACTCGACAAAACATATTTAACTAAAGGTGTTCCGGTTGATGCCATAGTGGTGGTGGCCATCAGGAAGGAAATGTCTGAGACTTCCTCGTCTATCCATCCTCCTAACAGAGACTCCAAGACTATGGACAGATATGGGAAGCGCATGTTCAGTTCAGTGACCTGTGCTCTCTGTACACTGAACTACTTAACCCATTTCACTAGGTTACAAAGAGATCTCCTTAAGGAGCTGGGAGATGCTCTTTAGGATACAGTAGCTGCAGGAGCCTCCAACAAAGTTGCTGCCCAGCTTGCTACCCAAAATTCTATTGTCAACTCATCCATGCGTCTCATTTCCTATGCAGCTGATGGAACGAGTAGGGCAGCAGGTATAGGAATTGCTCTTAGGAGACATTTCTGGATGCGCTTGTGTTCCTTCGCAGAGCCCTTCAAGTCATCCTTCGTGAACACTCCCTTTGATGGCTCATCCCTTTTCGGACCTAAACTGAAGGAAACCTTAACCAGGTGTGAACAGGACGAAATGACTCTTGTCTGCCGTTAGAGTCCGTTTTTCCACCCCTACCCGACCCTATCCCAAAGGTCAACGGGGAGGAAAAATGTGGTTCCGAAAAGCTCAAGGAGCCTTTCTGGGCACACGTGGTGAAACTCCTCCAGGGGCAGAGGAGGGGGTAATAATGGAAGACGCCACCCTCGTGGCAGAGGGGGTCCGCAACACCAGGGTGACAGATATCACTTCTCTTGGAAGCCCTACCAGCGCTCCTGAGAGGAGGCCCAACTGTCCTGCTCTGGAAGCAGTCGGGGGTCGCTTGTCTTTGTACCCAGACGCCTGGCTCAAAATAACAAAAGACAGCTGGATGCAAAGTATCATTTCCTGAGGGTATTTCATTCCCTTCACCACACCCACCCAATCGTAAGAAAAATCCCAGACGTTCCACCCAGTTACAGGGAACAGGCAACTATAGAGGTCCAAACTTTGCTAGCAAAAAGAGTCATCCAACCAGTCCCAGTAGACCAAACAGGATCCGGAACTTACTCAAGATTATTTTTGGTTCCAAAGAAGATGGGGGACTGGAGACCCATATTGGACCTCAGCAGACTGAACCAGTACGTAAAGAAAGAGAAGTTTTGGATGGTCATGCTTCACTCTATACTTCCCTTTTTAGGGAAAGACAATTGGATGTGCTCGATATATCTCCAGGATGCGTACTACCACATAAAAATGGCCAGACCATCCAGGGATCACCTGTGCTTCCGGCTGGGAGCTAATCACTACCAGTCTCGAGACCTGCCCTTTGATCTCACTACAGCCCCCAGAGTGTTCACCAAATGCATGGCAGTGGTCACGGCTCACCTGTGGCGTCTAGGATTCTAGGTGTTTCCGTACTTAGATTATTGGCTCCTTACCGCTACCACCAGGCATCAATTCATTCAGGCCAGGGAGACTCTGCAATCATCTGGGCATTACAATCAACTCAGAAAAATCTGCCTTTTCACCATTGCAGCATATCGTTTTTATCGGGGAAGAGTTGGACACCACCACCACCACCACTCTAAGACTTCCAATGGAAGACTCCTTCTCATTCATCAACATGTCAGCATCCTGTTATCAAAAGACAAAGCACCTGCATCAGAAGTTCTGAAAGTATTAGGCATGATGGTAGCAGCAAATCTAGCCATACCACTAGCTCGGATGCACATGCGGGTTCTTCAATGGCTGTTGTTCACTCAATGATCTTACCAAGAGCTGCCCATGAATCACACTATAATGATTACAAATTCTTGCAAGAAGGACCTTCACTGGTGGTTGACCTTACTTCATGTCACGATAGAACATCCATTTGTGCTACCCCCTCCAGCAGCCACTGTGACCATGGACGCTTCCCTGATAGGGTGGGGGGCATTTTAGGGAAAGACTGCCCAAGACACATGGACTGACCAAGAGACACATCTGCATATCAATTTCCTAGAAATGAGAGCAGTACTTTTGGCATTGCAGTACTTTCAGGACACTTTTCCTCTGGGTATAATTGTGATTCAGACAGACAACATGTTGGTGGTCTGGTATTTGAACAAACAAGGAGGAATCAAGTCTTACCCCCTTTGTTGAGAGGCTGTCGGAGTTTGGTAGTAGGCTGTTTCCACCAAGTGCTTTCTGTTGGCAACACACATCCTGGGGAGATCCAATGTAATAGCAGACAAACTGAGCAGGGCAGTCTTGTTGCCCCATGAGTGGTCCCTCAAGAAAAGTTGCGGATATGATATTCCACAGGTGGGGCCAGCCTTGCTGTGACCTTTTTGCCAGTCACATGAACACAAAATGCAGAATCTACTTTGCCTTGATTCCCCCTTCGGGAGAAGCCCCAAGGGATGCACTCGTACACGATTGGCCTCTGGGTCTCCTCTATGAATTTACACCAATCCCATTGATACCCAAAGTTCTACAGAAAGCAAAATCCCTGGGAAAGACCATCATTCTTATAGCCCCTCACTGGCTTCGTCAGATTTGGTACCCTTCCTTCAGCTTCATCTTGTGGAGGATCCCTGGATCCTGGACCCAGTTGCAGACCATCTGACACATCAGTTGGGGGATCTTCATCCTTCTTTGCAGTCCCTGAAGCTGACACCTTGGCTGCTCCAGTTCCCATCATAGCCAGGTTCTATAACCTTTCCAATGAGACAAAACAGATCCTTTTGTCCTCTCATAAATCTTCTACCAGAAAGCTAGATTTCAGCAAATGGAAGAAATTTTCTATATGGGCCTCTAAAAATAATATTGATCCTTACCAAGCTCCTATGGTTTCCATATTAGAATTCTTGACTATGATTTTCAATAAAGGAGCTGCAGCAGCAGCAGTTCGGGTTCAATTAGCTGCTATTTCTAATTTTCATCTTGGATTTGAAGGTTTGAATATCATTTCACAAGTTATCCAAAGCATTTCCCAAAGGGACTTTTCATATTAGGCCCCCTGTGAAATCTCCCTATTCTCCATGGAATCTAAATTTTATGCTCTCACGTATAATTCTTCAGCCATTTGAATCAGCTTCATCTTGTGATCTCAAATTTTTGTCTTGGAAGACCATCTTTTTGGTAGCTATCACTTCTGCCCACAGAGTGTCAGAGCTTCAGGCTTTATCCATCAAGCCTCCCTATTTGATATTTCTTGCTGACAGAGTTTCACTTAGAACAAATCCTTCATTCTTGCCCAAATTTGCTCTGAAACCAATCTCAACCAAGTTATTGATTTGCCAGTTTTCTTCCCCAATCATTCTAACAATTTAGAGTATGTGCTGCACAAACATGATGTTCACAGACAGCTCAGATTTGGATAGAACAAAAGATTTCAGGAAATCAGACCAGCTTTTTGTTTCATTCTCAGACTCCAGACAAGGGAGACCAGTGGCTAAAACAACACTGTCTAAATGGTTATCTGATTGTATCACCTTTGCCTATTCAGCTGCCAATATGGCTTTACAACACAAGATTAAAGTTCACTCAGCCAGAGCAGTTTTTACATCATCTGCTTTTTCTGCCAGACTTCCCATTGGTAACATTTGTGCAGCAGCCACTTGGTCAAAACCTCATACTTTTATCACTCATTACAAAGTTGACAAGACCTCCAGGGACAGGTCCTCATTTGGATCCATGGTCCCAAGAAATATACTCCCGTAAGCCACCCGAGATTGATGGTGCTTGGGATGCTACCCATCAGTAAAGAATGAACGGCGAGATTGAACAACTTCACATAAAGAAGTTATGTAGTTATCATAACGTTCCATGTGAGTTGTTCATCTCGCCTTCATTCTTACATCCCTCCCTTCTTCCCCCTCCTGGGCTGATATATGACTGAGATGCTGGATCCATCCTGGTTACTTAAACCTTCTCTTCCTTTTCTCTAGGAATGTAACAATGACATGTGGTATTAGTATATGCAGCAAACGAGATCTGATGTAATTCACAGGTGCATCATGGAATAGGGACTTGGCCTCGAGCTATTTAAGACCTTGAGCTTTACAATTGGCCGTATCGGAGCCGAGGGATCGGCTCCAAACCCATCAGTAAAGAATGAAGGTGAGATGAACAACTCACATGGAACATTATGGTAAGTACATAACTTTTTAATGTCATGGCGGTTTGTATCCATATTCATCCACGGTTACCCTCCTGTTGCTGATAATGTACATGCAGTTTTCAGATTGCTTGTTCTGCTGTGTTAAGAACTTCCAGGCCTTTCAGTAGAGGCCTGGGGAAAAAGCTCCAACATATTACAGATCATGTGTTTAGTGCGGAGAGAGGCCATAGAGATTCTGTAGTCCAGAACATACCTCTCAGCTGTCCCTGATTTTCTGGGACTTCCCTGATTTTGACTCTAGTTTTTAGCTCTGTCCCTCTTAATACCTCTTAAAACTGGTAATGAATTAATGATAACAAAGTTACAGACTTTTACTTCAGAAAATGTATATTAATTCACATTCTGGTATTCTGTCAGGGTCTCAATTTAACACTACTGATATTTTAAAAGTGTACCTGATTGTCCCTTATTTCTGCATTTGTCCTTGAGTATATTGATATTTGTTTCTGATTGGTTAAGAGCTGTGGTCAAGAGTAAGCTGTACCCTTACTACAAGAAAATGAGAAATGGCAAATGCCACTCAGTCCTTGCCGTCATAGCAGCTAATAGGTCTTGGGTCAATGGCATCTCAGAAGTGAGCTGTCCTTGTCACGAACAGCGTGGTTGAGAAAATGAGTGAGAGGTGCATTCATTTTTGTTGTTTATTGTGATGCATCCATTCATTAAAAAGAGTGGTCTCAGTGCTACTTTTCTTGTGGTATCTGAAAATTGATGTTTCAACCATAAAATCAAAATATGGATTGCAGGAATATCACTGTTTTATTGGGGGGAGCTATGTACTTTGTTCCCATCTGTCCTTGTCCTGTTGCCAACTTTCTCTTCAAAGTAAGTAGCTTAAATGAGTCCGCCATCTCCACCTGTTGGAACATATTTGCTGTTAGGCGATTATGTGTAGGCGAAAGCTAAATACATATTTGCCTGTCAGTTACATTGATGGTTTTCCTGTTGAAGAGATGCAAAGAAAATATGGCTTTTTGCCAACATTCTGATTTAGACAGCATTCTTTCAATTCAGAAGTTGTCCCTGAACAGTATTTCGGAGGTTTAATTGATAATTTACAATTGATGAACCAGACTTCAGATGTTTGTAACTGCATTTCTAAACAGTAGTGCTATAAAATGTTTATTAACTAATTTAGTTAAATATTCAAATTCATGTTTCATATGCTTATGTAAATTTGCATTGCAAAGTCCATAGGTTTATTTACTTATGTATTTATTTATTAATATTGTTTACATGGGTAGGGCACTAAACTTGAAATCATATATCAGCATACATAAGTTGAAAATAGATCTGTTATCACTTACAACATGATGCTCTATAATAATATAACAACAGCTTTTAATGAAAAATTGTGATGTGATGTAATTTATATAGATTTAACTTTAGCATTTTACAGGGTCATACACAAAACACTGACCAGTAAATTAGAATGACTAGTTATTGATGTACTCTTGATAAGATGGATAACTGCATGGCTTACAAATAGGATATGGCAAGTATCGTATAGCAATTGGACAGGTAAATTTCAAGGTTATAGTCAGGGTGACCCACAGGGCTGTGCCCTTGGCCTATATTTGATTAGATTGTATCATCCAGATCTATCATTTTCATCTGAAGTGTTCTGCAGTCTGTATGCAGATAACTTGAAATTGGGTAAACTGATTACATGTGTTACAGACAGGGCATGTCTGCAAAAGAATTTGACTAAATTGACCATTTGGGCACAGATGAATAATACGCTGATAAATACATAAAAAAAATTAAGCATATGATATTCGGGAGAAATAAAATGAAAGGTGAATATTTAATATAGCACACAGTGTTTGAAACTGTAGATTCATTTAAGGACCAGGGTATATGGGTAGATCCAGCTTTAAGTTTTTTCTAATCATACCAACCATTTGCTTAATGATAGTTGTAGAACTATAGGTTGTATAAAAAGATTTATAAAGTTTAGGAAATCAAAAATGATGAAGTTATTGTTTGTTAGTTACGTCAGACTCAGACCTGAGTATGGAATAACAATATGGAAACTTTGTAAGAAAACAAGCATGAGTAAACTGGAGAGAGTACAGCAGAAATACACCAAGGTCATCCATGGATGTGAAAATTTAAGTTATTATGAAATACTAACATATCTGAACTTGTACAGTGTTTCGTATAGATATTTAAGAGGATAACTTATTCAGCTATATAGGGCATTTAAAGACAGCTACCTCTGGGAATGTTTGGGTTACTACAACTGCCATATGAGGGGCATTGTTTATATAGCTTGTTTGTACTCAATGCCTTGCATTTTTATATAGGCAAAACAGAGTGCAAATTAAAACAGCGCATCTATGACATTATTAAACAGAAGTCAGACAATGCATTATATAAACACTTGTGCAGCTATAATAGCTTTGATTTTTCTGTTTTAGAACAAGTTGAACATAGCCCAAGAGGTGGTCCTTGGAATACAGTTCTCGAACAAAGAGAATTGTGGTGGCAGCTTTACCTTAATGCTTCAGTGTTTCCTGGTCTTAATAATATTGTCACTATCAGTAGTCTGCGTAAAATGAGGGTGTTTAATAGGTAGTGTTGCATTCATTGCTTTTAATTTTATATGGAGATCTGTTTATATGTGTAATAGTATTTGTTTGTCATCTTAATATTGTGCCGGCCTTAGGCATAGGCCAACTAGGCGGCCGCCTAGGGCGCCGCTCTAGCAGGGGCACTTTTCCAATATTTATTTTGTGTAAGTAGACGAGGATGGGGGCACTGGGTGGTGTGGTAGGGGGCATCATGGAGCCCTGTTGCCTAGGGCATCAGTTGACCTAAGGCCGCTTGTGTGTGTGTGTGTGTGTGTGTGTGTGTGTGTGTGTGTGTGTGTGTGTGTGTATATGTTTTCATTAGCACTCCTCAGTCATTTATGTTATGCCTTTACGAATGAATTGGCAGTATCATGTGATTAAGTAGGGTATTTGTATAATCCATTCATTTTTACTTATCTGATGACGTCTATTATTCAGTGGACGAAAGTGCTAATTTTTATTGGTTTATTTTTAGAGAAACACTCCATGAGTATGTGCCTTCTGTTATTTTTTTTACTTTCATCAGTTGTAATAGTTTTTGGTTTGTACTAATGTTTGGGGTTATCAAGTAAGTAGAGAATCATCAGACAACTTATGTAGAAGATTCTATAGGAATGAGAAGTGTACTAACTGGTTTTCTGAGAGAGCAGCTGATGAATGGTATAGACTATAGACTACCAGATTACAGTAAACAAGCACTAGTTTTGATATTCCTAGACTCTTATTAAGGGGAACAACTGTTTAGGTATATTGGCAGGCTAGAAGAGCATTAATGCCCATGCTTGAAATATTTGTATGTATGCATGTACTCAGTATTGACAAATTTTCAAGCTTGGCCCAGTGAACTATAAAACATTTCACAAACAAAAAATACAGAAATGTAAGCAATAACAGAATAGTTCAGACAAATTTATTTCATAGGAAAAAAATGTGTATGTACATTCTAGTGAGTAAGCACAATCCAATGTACAGTATGTGCATTAGTTTCTAAAGTGGGTCAGTCTCCGGTGATTTTTGAGAGGTGAAGAGACTCTGAAAAGAAACAGGTTGGTGATGTGTCCCTTGCTGAAGCAGGAGCATTTTGCTTGAATGAAGTGATTTTTGAGTTGCATTCTGAATTTAGAGTAAGTGTTCATTTCCCTAATGTCAATGGGGAGAGCATCCCAAAGAGTAGGTGTCTGAGAGGAGAAAGCTTGTGCAGTGCTGTGCAGTTTGGTTCTAGGGGTAATGAGAGTTGGTGTGGCTTGTGAGTAGTGTTTCAAGTTATATGAGAGGTTTTTCATGAAATTTAACTGCAAGGAGAGTAAATGTTTGGAGCTGGAGTTGTTTGTAGCGATGAGATCCTAAAGTAGGTTAGATCTTTGTTTTATGGGTAGCCATTTGGATTTTTCTAGGGTGATACAGTGGTGCTCATAGAGAGGTGAGTTTGTAATGAATCAACAGATGCTGTTAGAGATAGCGTGCAATGTGGTAGTGTTTTACTTGGAGGCAGAAGCCTGTATTTGAGCTGAGAAAGGAGAACTTCTTTACCAGTGGCTGCTCTGTCTGGTTTGGATAGAAAAGGGAAGATCTTTTGGACCCAGAAGAGGAGAGAGTTTATTTTAGTTCTCACTTTGTGTGGAACTGTAAGTTTAGTGACTTCTCAAGCCATAGTTCTAGATATTTAAAGGTGGAGGCTGTCTTTGTGGAATGGTTGCGTAGGTCAAAGATAGTTAAACAGTCAGGTGCTTGATTTTTCTGTGGAATTCTGAAAAACATAGTTTTCATCTTGATGGGGTTAAGCAGTTATTTATGGTTTATGAACCACTGGTGGAGCTTATATAAGTCTGACTGGAGTTAGCACTGAATGTTGCTGTGAGAGTAACCTGATCACTAAATGATCATGTCATCAGCTTAGAAAATAAGTAGGAGATGGGGAGGTCACAAGGAAGTTTGTTAATGAATATGGAGAAGCAAAAGGGGCAAGAATGGATCTTTGTGCTACACCATTGGTAATAGATGCAGATTTGTATTGGGAGGATCCTATTTTAACTCTGTAAATATTGGAAAAGCATTGCACCACAAGTATTAATATTTCATCTGAGTATTCAAACTTACTAAGCAACCAAAATGGTGAAAAAACAGCTTCAATAACAGGCTTTTACCATATTAAATCCACAATATATGAAATATAAAGCTTTGCTGTTATAAAAGTCAAGTGGCATTGTAATTCCACAGCTTTAAAACATGTAGATGTCATAAAAACAGAAAAAAATGAACATAAAAGTGAAGAACCCTTTTGATGTAAACAATGGACAAGCGCTTTCAGCTTTTTCAAGCCTTCTTCAGATCCTATTTTAACTCTGACATGTCTGTCAGCGAGGAAGTTTTAAACCAGGGAACAGAGTCTAGACGGATACCAATTTCACTTTGTTTTGAAGAAGAAAGTGACAATAAGGTTGAATGCCTTTGTCTGATCTTTAAATAGGACATCCGTAAGGAGGCCATTATCAGAGCTTAGGATGATGCCATCAGTTAAGGAACAACATGCTGTTATAGTACTTTACCCAGGTCAGAGTCCATGTTGTTTGGAGTAGCACAGCTGGGACTGCTGGATATAGAGGGAGAGTTGGGTGTAGACTATCTTTTCAAATGTTTACCCATTGTTGGGAGGATGGATACTGGATGGAAGTGAGAGGTATGTTTTGGATTGGTTTGCTTTGCAAGGGTTTGATTACAGCAGTTATCCAACTCTGTGGCATAATATTTTGTGTGAGATATAGAATGTGAAGTTGTTCATTCTTACAGATGGGTTTGGATGCCGATCCACAGCTCTGAGTCGGCCTACTACAAAGCTCGAGGTCCTGAGACAGCTCGAGGCCAAGTCCCTATCCCATGATGCACCTGGAGTTACCTCAGGTTTAGTTTGCCACTGCAATAGATCGGAGGTTCCTCGCATAGCTCGAGCCAGTACATAATTCCTTTCTAAAAATGTATCTGAATAACTTGTTATTTCTCTGTTTTAGAGTTAGCTTAGCACTTATAGCTCTTATAGTTTTATTGTGTGTATTTCCTTTCCTTGGTGTGCCTTTTCCTGATTAGGTAATAGCTCTCTTTGGCCTCATTTTTTGCTGTAGGCCTTTTTATATTTGGTGTAGTTTAACTATTAGTTGTGTGCTTTTGAACAGTGGCAGTTTGTCACAGCTTTTTGATATATATTTAGATATATATGTATTACAGTGCCTAGATAAGTAGTTATAGTGTGTGTGTGTTTAATAGCATATTTAGCCCATAGTTTTTAAGGGCTTATTTGAAATAGTTTTGGATGTGTCTTGTTTTACTACAGTATCTTTACTTGAGACTGTATATTCCATTATGGCTGACCCAGGATAAGCATAAACATCCTAAATCAGGTTCTAAGAAATGTACAAAATGTGGACAGAAAATGTCTGTCAGTGATAGCTATGTAAATAGTGTGTACTATCTGGGAGCATTGCACCTTCAGGAAAGCTGCTCCATTTGTCATTAATTCTCTTCTAGAGTTCTTCAGGAGAGAAAGAGGAAGTTAATTGACAGAGGACTAGTCAAACCATATTTTCAGGAAGCTTTGAGTGACCAGGACAGGTCTGGTAAATCCTCAAAGACTTCTAAGGCTTATACTTCGGGAGTTAAAAAATCAAAGAAACCTTTGATGTCAGCTCCACAACCCTCGTAGCTGAGCACCTTGTCTTTTCGGAGCCTGTCCCCAGTCCTGGAACTGGTATCCGAGGTACCTAAATCGCCAGTCAATTAGTCAAGTAATCAATTTATTAATCAATTAGATTAATTGATCAATTGTTGATCAATCAGTGCTCCCATCCATCCGTTCATGTTGGTCCTCGATTAGCCTTTCTGATTTGGATGTGGATCGTGTAGTGCAGAAGCTGCTACAGGCACCAGCGTTTGCAAAATTTTTATCGGCTCTGACTCAAGTGGTGTCGGAACCAAAGACTGTATTACCATCTACTTCATTTCCTCCTCCAGGCCATGCTGGTCCTTCGGAGCCAGAGGAGTCAGACTTGCTGATTGTTGAGCCTAGAAGCCGACGCCTCTTCCAGTGTCATCGGTTCCATTTACTTGGACTTCCTCAGTGCTGATCAAGGAGTCTAGGAGCCGTTCGAGGAGTCTAGGACACTGACACTCTCCGGTTGGATCCGGGGAGGATAGTCAGACTGACTTGTTGGTTCTGACTTTGCCTATCGGGGCGTTGGCTTGGATGAGCTCGGCTCCTACCTCTGGTTTTGAGCCCACTGTCCCGGTGCTGGGGGGATCGATGGTTTCCTCAGATCCAGCAGTCCCTTCTCATCGGAGCAGAGGTGCCTTCGAAGTCATGAAGAGAGTTATGTCTCTGAAGACATCTACGTCTTCAGGTCCGACGTCCTCCTCCCCAAAAGCGACTGTCTGCTTCTGTTTCACAGATCATTTCTAAGAGTAGAGACTCAGAGCCTCAGGAAGCCCCATTGGGTGGCCCCTGCTCTTCCGTGACCTCACCAGAAGTTTCCACTGATGAGGTTCCTAGGAAGAGAACCTGTAAGAGGAAGCACTTTGACTCCCTGCAGGAGTCTCTCACATCTGATACTGACTTGGATGAATCAGAAATGTCCCCACGGTCCCCCTCTGAGGATATTTCATTTGCTGAGATACTAGAAATCCTTAGGCAGAGGAGTGACTGGCAGTCCACCAACCCTACTGAAGATGAGTTGGTTTTCCTGAAGGCTTTTGGGTCTCAACCCTCCACCTCTTGGGCGACTCTGCACTTCAATGAGCTCATGGAGCTGGTCTCACGAAGGGCGTGGGAGTCTCTGGACACCATGGAGCCTGTCCCTAGGAGGCCTAATAAATGTATTTCTGTCGCCCAGGAAAAGTCCTTTTTTACTAAGGGAGTGCCAGTTGATGCCATGGTGGTAGTGTCAGCCACCAAAAAAGAGATTTCGGAAACTTCTTCCTCTATCCCTCCTCCTAACAGAGATTCCAGGATCATGGCTAGGTATGGGAAGCGCACGTACAGTTCAGCGACGTTTGCACTGCATTCACTGAACTATCTCATCCATTTTACGAGACTCCAAAGAGATGTTCTAAAAGAGTTGGAGATACTCTTCGGGGTACAGTAGCTGCAGGAGCTTCAGATAAAGTTGCCTCCCAGCTTGCTACCCTCAATTTCACAGTGAACTCTTCCATGCGCCTCATTTCATATGCAGCTGATGGAACTGGTAGGGCAGCGGGTACAGGAATTGCTCCTAGGAGACACTCCTGGATGCGATTGTGTTCCTTCGTGGAGCCTTTTAAGTCATCCTTTGTGAACACCCCCTTTGATGGCTAGTCCCTTTTCAGGCCCAAAGTTAAGGAAACTTTAGCCAAGTGTGAACACGAAGGAAAGACTCTGTCTCCCGTCGGAGTCTATTTTTCCACTCCTACCAGACCCTACCCCAAGGGTCAAAGGGGAGGAAATATGTGGTTCCAAAAAGCCCAAGGAGCCTTTCAGGACACACATGGCGAACCCCCCTCCAGGAACAGAGGAGGGGGGCAATAATGGAAGATGCCACCTTCATGGCAGAGGGGGTCCACAAAACCAGGATGATGGAGATCAGTTCTTTGGGAAGCCCTACCAGTGCTCCTGAAAGGAGGCCCAACTGTCCTACTCTGGAGGCAGTCCGGGGTTGCTTGTCTTTGTATCCAGACGCCTGGCTCAAAATAACAAATGACAGCTGGGTACAAAGTATTATTTCCAGAGGCTATATCATTCCTTTTGCTAACCCCCTCCATTGACAACAAAAATCCAGGATGTTCCATCCAGTTACAGGGAACAGGCAACAGTAGAGGTCCAAACGTTGCTAAGAAGGAGTCATCCAACCAGTCCCAGCAGACCAGATAGGATCCGGAACTTACTCAAGATTCTTTTTAGTTCCAAAAAAGAGAGACCTGGAGACCTATTTTGGACCTCCGCAGACTAAACAGATCTGTCAAGAAAGAGAAGTTCCAGATGGTCACGCTTCAGTCAATACTTCCCTTTTTAGGAAAAGACATTGGATGTACTTGATAGATCTCCAGGATGCGTACTACATAAAAATGGCCAGACCATCCAGGGATCATCTGCGCTTCTGGCTGGGGGCCAATCATTACCAGTTTCGAGTCCTGCCCTTTGGTCTCACTACAGCCCCCAGAGTGTTCACCAAATGTATGGCAGTGGTCACAGCTCACCTGAGACATTTAGGATTCCAGGTGTTTTCATACCTAGACGATTGGATCCTCACCGCCACCACCAGGCATCAGCTCATACAAGCCCAGGGACACCAGTCTTTCTCTCTACAGTCATCTGGGCATTACAATAAAAAAGCACAAAAGCACCTATCAGTCAAATAACTTTAAGTAGCAGCGTAAAACAAAAAACAAAACCTAAATGTTCACTGCAACTTTTAATGGTCATACAAATTGTACAAAGCTTTTGCGTAAAACTCTTTCTCATCAATTGATTATGTGTGTGGATTGGGTGAATTGTTTTTTAAAAATGGCATGTTCTGCTGATGATTTTATACATTGAGAAAGAGTTTTACTTAAAAGCTTTATATGATCTGTATGACTATTATACGTTGCATTGAATGTTTAGGTTTTGTTTTTTCGTTTGGCATTACAGTAAACTCAGAAAAATCTGCCTTATTGCCATCGCAACATACCGTTTTTATCGGAGCAGAATTGGACACCACCACCACCACTTTGAGACTTCCAGCAGAAAGAGTCTTACTACTCCTTCAGCAGGTCCACAATATCATATCCAAAGATAAGGCTCCAGCATTAAAAGTACTAAAATTGTTAGGCATGATGGCAGCTGCAGTATTAGCCATACCGTTGGGTCGCATGCAAATGCAGATTCTTCAATGGCTGTTATTCACTTAATGGTCTTACCAAGAGCTCCCAATGTCTCATCTAATAATAATCACAAACACATGCAAAAAGGATCTTCTGTGGTTGACCTCTCTTCATTTTACGATAGGTTGTCCTTTTGTTCTACCTCCACTACTGGCCACAGTGACCACGGACACTTCCCTGATAGGGTGGGGGGCATTTTCAGGGAAGAACAGCCCAAGGCACATGGACAGAACAGGAGACACATCTGCATATCAATGTCCTGGAGATGAGGCAGTACTTTTAATGTTGCAGTACTTGCAGGATTCTCTTCCTCTGGGACCAATTGCGATTCAGACGGACAACATGTCAGTGGTCTTGTACTTGAACAAACAAGGAAGAACCAGGTCCTACCACCTTTGTCACAAGGCCCTAAGAGTATGGCAGTGGGCTACATCCACCCAGCGCTTTCTGTTAGCAATGCACATCATGGGGAAATCTGGTATGATAGCAGAAAAACTGAGCAGAACAGTTTTGTTGCCTCACGAGTTGTCCCTCAAGAAAGAAGTAGCGGAGAGAATTTTCCGCAGGTGGGGCCAGCCTTGCTGTGACCTTTTGGGCAACTACATGAACATGAAGTGCAGAAGCTACTTTGCCCTGATTCCCCCTCCGGGAGAAGCCCCAAGGGATGCACTCGTACATGATTGGCCTCCGGGTCTCCTCTATGCATTCCCACCAATTCCCTTGATACCCAAAGTGTTACAGAAAGCAAAAGCCCTGGGAAGGACCATCATTCTAATAGCCCCTCATTGGCCTCATCAGGTTTGGTTCCCCTTCCTTTGACTTCATCAGTTGGAGGACCCTTGGATTCTGGACCCAGTTCCATATCTTCTGACGCACTCATCGGGGGAACTTCATCTCTCTCTTCAGTCCCTGAAGTTGACAGCTTGGCTGCTCCAATTCCCAGCATAGCCAGGTTCCATAACTTTTCAAATGAAATGCAGCAGATTCTGATATCTTCTCATAAATCTTCTACTAGGAAGCTATATCTTAGCAAATGGAAAAGATTTTCTATGTGGGCCTCTCAAAATAACATTGACACCTACCAAGCCCCTATTGCCTCCATATTAGAGTTCTTGACTATGCCTTTCAATAAAGGAGCTGCAGCAGCAACAGTTCGGGTTCAACTTGCCACTATCTCTAATTTTCACCTTGGATTTGAAGGATTGAACATAATGTCACACAAACTATCCAAAGCCTTTCTCAAAGGGGCTTTTCATCTCAGACCACCTCCCTTATACCCCATGAAATCTAAATTTTATGTTTTCACGCATTATTCTCCCTCCTTTCGAACCAGCTTCCTCATGCAATTTGAAATATTTGTCATGGAAGACTATCTTTTTAGTAGCCATCATTTCTGCCCGCAGAGTGTCAGAGCTTCAGGCCTTGTCCATAAAGCCTCCTTATTTGATTTTCTATGCTGACAGAGTCTCCCTGTGAGCTAATCCCTCATTTTGCCCACAGTTTGTACGGAAACTAACCTAAACCAGATTATAGATTTGCCAATGTTTTTTCTCAAACACACCAACAACTTAGAGTATATGCTGCGCAAGCTTGATGTTCATAGACAGCTCAGATTTTACTTGGATAGAACAAAAGAGTTCAGGAAATCAGAACAGCTTTTCATTTCCTTTTCAGATTCCAGAAAAAGTGAAAAGGTCTGCCAGTGGCAAAAACAACTCTGTCTAAATGGTTATCTGATTGTATCACATTTGTTTATTCAGCTGCTAATATGCCCTTACAACACAAGATTAAGGCTCATTCTACCAGAGCAGTATCTACATCCTCTGCCTTTTCTGCTAGACTTCCTATAGACAACATTTGTGCAGCAACCACTTGGTCAAGACCTCATATCTTTATCACTCATTACAAAGTTGACAGGGCATCCAGGGACAGGGCCTCCTTTGGGTCTACTGTCCTGAAAAACATACTCCTATGAGCCACCTGTGAAAGATGGTGCTTGGGACGCTACCCATCTGTAAGAATGAACAGCGAGATAGAACAACTTCACATAAAGAAGTTATGTACTCCCCATAATGTTCCATGTGAGTAGTTCATCTCGCCTTCATTCTTACTTCCCACCCTCCTACCCTCTCCAAGGTTTTTCGAGGACTGAGATACTAGATTCTTCCTGGTTGCTCAATCCTCCTATGGCTTTCTCTTAAACAGTGATAGAATGACACATGGTATTATTATGCACAGCAAACAAGATCTGAGGTAAATCCAGGTGCATCATGGGATAGGGACTTGGCCTCAAGCTGTCTGAAGACTCCAGCTTTGTAGTTGGCCAACTCGAAGCCGAGGATCGGCCCCAAACCCGTCTGCAAGAATGAAGGCAAGATGAACAACTCACATGGAACATTATGGTTAGTACATAACTTCTTTTTATATATGTGGGAGAGAGGTAAACATAGATGCTTTCTGCAGTGATAGAACACTGTGAACCCCCATGGTTCTTAGTTTCATATGTATAAACTTGACTAATGACCACCAGGGCCTTTGTAAGCCTGAATGTGAAATCCAACCCAATTATGTCCCTATGTATCATGGGTATTGATTAGGAGGTGGTATGTTAGTTAGGAAGTTTCTAGAGGTGATGTGTGTGGGGTGGGGGGTATGTCAGTTTTGGCATTACTGTCTGCCTATGTCTAGCAGAGACATGGTGGCCAGACCCAGGGTGAATTTCCTATTTCCCATCCATTCTTCAAGGTTATACTTAAATAAGGTTAGGGATGGGCTCTGACATGGATGATTTCAGTACATGGAGATCCTGTGAGACATGTATCTTCCCCACCAACATGTCTCTCTTATGTCCCAGGCAAAATTTAAATCCTTGGATGTAGTGGCTCTGATGCTGTTCATTTTGCAGATGTGCAAAAGGTCCATCAGAGCTAGATCTGAGGATGCCTTGTATGCTAGGCATAGATTGCCTCTCAGTAACCTGTAGGAGACAGAGTATTGAAATATGGCTTTAAGGAACTCCATATAGGGCATCGTGTTTATACCCTGAATTCTGCTGGTGAGGAACCTTTTGGGTGTTCCAACCGTTGCATAAGTCTGGTCAGATACATGCCAAAGGGGGCATTATACTCAATGATGGGTATAATAAGGGCAGAATAAAGTGGCACTATGACTTCTTTGGACATTAATGTCATGCCGTTATAAGTTGGGAGACATAGAATAATTTTCTTACTACCTTGGCGATATTTTGGATTATGGGCTGTTGTCTCCATGTGTTTCCTGATCCCTGACTACCGGATCAAGTCTTAGGGATGCTTTATCAATGGAGTAATTAGCCTGAGTGGCAGTGTTCCCAAAAAAGCACTGTAGTACATTTCTTGGCATTGAGTTTTAATTGATGACTTTGGCACCGGTAATTTGCCTGTGTATAATACACATACATACACAGGAATCAGACTATTGGTTGAAACTATCAATTGCCGAAAATATAAAAACCTTGCATAGCTGACCAAAAAGTCATTGTTACTATATGTACTGGCTTCTTGTCAGTACAAGGTTACAGTACATTGAGGGTCAGGGAATTTGCCCTTTCCCCACTGTATTGTGATCTCAGACTTGATTTATATTATTAGCAGGCAGTATGGGGCTGCAGGGGTGCAGTTTCTTTTTTTTTTCAGCAAGTTAGTGATCGACAAGTTATGTTCAATCACTTGTCATTTGATAATCTGCTCTGTCCCCTCTATCAAGGAACTCCAAGAAAAAACTCAGGCAGCCCTCCACAATATTGAAAACTACTTAACAGCCTGTCAACTTGTACTTAACCCCAATAAAACCAAGCATACGGGCTTCTATAATACCTCAACAACAACCAACCACCTATCCCTATTTCCTTCTCCAATGACACAAAAATAGAATCCATTAAACATACAAAACTTCATGGTGTCACAATTGATAGTGGACTTAAGTTTATCAAATAACTTGTACTAACAATTAAAAAGGTTCATGTCAAACTGTGTTCTCTCTATAGGGCTAAATTGTATCTTACTGACCATGCCAGACCCGCAACAGCCAGAACCCATCTCTTATCTTCCCTGATTTACTGTTCACAAATATTTACCATTCTTCATAAATCTGAACTGAATAGCCTTGTATCATGCTATAACAAAATAGCCAAATTTGCCAGTAATCAGTCTCAAAGATCTCACCATTGCACTGCCCTTCTCCAGCTAAACTGATTAGAACTCACTCGTCTGCTTACTCTAATTGCCCATACAGTCTTGTACAAACCTGACAACTGCCCAGCTCTATCTGACCTTGTCCAACCCTACACTAACGTAAAATCTCTTAGGTCTGCTGATAAAGTTTTGTTGAAGGTTAACAAAACCCAAAACTCTCACGGAGTCTCCTTTTACTCACTTATCATTGCCAAACACTGGAATTCTCTACCTGAGCATATTATGTCCATCAATGATATAGATTAATTTAAACAGTCCCTAAAGGAATATTTCACCAAACATAGGCTTTGTTCATGTTCTCTACCAGGATAACTAATTTAAACCCTTACTGTCTAACTTCCTTCTCTCTTACCACCCATTGTGAATACTTCTTGGCAACTGAGCCTTCTTAGCTTCAGTTTGTGATATTTTTATCCAAAAAAAAAAAAAACAAATATATATTTTTGTTTTGCCTCTATGAATAGTATAAGCTTATTGTACTACCATTGTTATATGCTTTTAGATACAATGTCAAGGAACTTGAGTTTGAACTCCTGTTGCAATTGTCATATGTACAAATGTATAATTATGTATTCTTTCTTGAAGCTTTTCTCCTTGGGTGTCCGCTGAAGACAGGCTTCTGACCTAGTTAGACACTACCCAGTTATCAAATGTAAATAAATAAGTAAGGTAAAATTTTGATGAATAGTCGTACATCCATATATGTATCACTTAATAGGAAGAAAGTTTTTTAAGTCAACTTTGGCCTTGCTGAGTCTTGGTGGCTACCAGCTACTAGCCACAGAAATACTGTTTGTTATTAGTATTTTATGTACTGTTTTTAAAAGGAACGCTGAGTGTCTTTGTCCAGCCACTAACTATTTACAAAAGATCTATTGAAGAATGCTTTTGTAGCTGAAACCTATTCAGGTCCTGCCTAATTTGTTGTTGCTGCTGCTGTCTTCACTGAAAATAAAACAAACACAGTATGCAAGAGATGAATATACATCATTTCTTGCATACAGACAAGGTTGTCAAGAACACACACACTACATCCACTACACATAGTGGCTACCACACACACACATAGACCAACTTATGCTGAGGCACTAGAAAGTCCTTTTCCCAAACCTCAAAGACCTCCTAAGCCTGTAAACAGTAAAGTCCATCTTCACCAACTCCTGAGGTATTCACCAAAAGCAACACCAAACACCACATATATACCTTCACCCAGTGCAACCCCAAGAGCAAAGTATATTAGCCCGGACAAGTTGGCAAACCTTCTGCCTTGGCAAATAAAGGCCAAAGAAACCTAAAAGGTTTTTCAGTTCAGTATTGGGAGTGTAGACAGAAAGCTGCACACTCTATAAGCTCTCTTCACTCTAGAGAATATAGACTGTAGACATATGTGCCATTACTGAGACATGGTATATATTTGCAGAAAGTACTCTGGCAGTGCAAGGCTTCAGTGCCTATCGTACATTTTAGACCATCAGATGCACAGACAGAAATAAAAGTTGGAGGAGTCTTAACCTATATTAGCAAAAAGCACAACTATGTTGGTTTTAGATCAATCCATATATGTATTTATATATATTTATATATACATATATGTATGTGTGTGTGTGCGCACATATATATAACTATATCTATACCTTTACATAGTTAGATATAGATATATGTATGGTTATATATAGTGTTATCTAATGGCAATTACACTGAATGAGAGGTCTGTCAGTACAAATGATCAAAAGTCAATTTCACTAAAAGATAATGTATTTAAGTCCATTTTCTGAATGTGATATTGCTAAATGTAGTTCTGCTGTACAGAAGCAGAAATACTTAGATGTGTGTGAAAAAGCATTAACTGGTGCTTGAGGTGACCTGTACAATACTGCTGCAGATCTGGTGTGTATATCTGCATTGTCAATTATTCCTTGTGTATGGTATTTTCACTTTTTAAACAGTGTGTGACTGTGGAGTTAGTATATTTAAGTATATGCTGTGCAGAGGGGTTTACCCCCCTCATCATCATCTTCTTTCGGCTGTTCCCGTTAGGGGTCGCCACAGCGGATCACCTGTTTCCATTTCTTCCTGTCCTCTGCATCTTGCTCTGTCACACCAATGACCTGCATGTCCTCTCATCACATCCGTAAACCTTATCTTAGGCCTTTGTCTTTTCCTGTTACCTGATAGCTTCATCCTTAGCATCTTTTTCCCGCATCCCTTCTCAGCACATGTCCAAACCAATGTAATCTTGCCTCTCTGGCTTTGTCTCCAAACCTTCCAACCTGGGCTGACCCTCTAATATACTTATTCCTAATCCTGTCCACCCTCGTCACACCCAGTGCAAATCTTAACATCTTTAACTCTGCCACATCCAGCTCAAACTCCTGCCTTTTTGTCAATGCCACTGTCTCCAACCCATATAACATAGCTGGTCCCACTATCCTCTTGTAGACCTTCCCTTTCACTCTTACAGGTACTCGTCTGTCACAATTCACTCCTGACACTCTTCTCCACCCACACCATCCTGCCTGTACTCTCTTCTTCACCTCTCTTCCACACTCACCGTTACTCTGAACTACTGACCCCAAGCATTTAAACTCATCCACCTTCGCCACCTCTACTCCTTGCATCCTCAACATTCCTCTATCCTCCCTCTCATTCAAACACATATATTCTGTCTTAGTCCTGCTGACCTTCATTCCTCTTCTCTCTAGAGCATATCTCCATCTCTCCAGGGTCTCCTCCACCTGTTCCCTACTCTCACTACAGATCACAATGTCATCTGCAAACATCATAGTCCACGGGGACTCCTGTCTGATCTTGTCTGTCAACCTGTCCATCACCATTGCAAATAAGAAAGGGCTCAGAGCTGATCCTTGATGTAACCCCACCTCCACCTTAAACGCATCTGTCACTCCCACTGCAGACCTCACCACTGTCACACTACCCTCGTACATATCCTGTACCACTCTTACGTACTTCTCTGACACTCCTGACTTCCTCATACAATACCACAACTCCTCTCTAGGCACCCTGTCATATGCTTTCTCCAAGTCTACAAAAACACAATGCAACTCCTTCTGACATTCCTGTGTTGTCCATTACCTTACTTGGATAGAAGGAAGTTTCTTTGCTCACCAGTGGGAGTGGGGAGCCTTGAGCAGCCTACCTGTCCTTGGGGGAAGTGACCTCAGCACAAGAAGCTGTAGTAATTGGTTGTTTTGGACCATTTCTAGCTCTTTTGTAGTTCACTGTTTAAAATCCGCGTTTTCACGGCTTTGCGCGGTCGTGCACATAGCGCAGCGCCGGTTAAACAAGGTTAAACTTTTTCTGGCTCCGCCAAGTCTGCTCTTCAGATTTTCCCTTAAGGAAGCTCTACTCTTAGTATAACCAGACTACTCACTGTATTATAAGCCTAGCACTTGTTCTCAATACTTCTCTACTAAATAAGCACTCTCGTACTAAGTAAAGCACTACATCTACTTACCACCCCTGTGAATATCCACTTCCCTTAAAGGTATACCACTCCCTTATACTGTTCTAGCATGTCGAGTGGTAGATTACTGGCATCGTCTCCAGTTCAGCTGGTCAATCTGGGTATCTTGAGACAATGCTACAATTGTCTCATGTTCACAGACAACCCTCTCCTCCTCCCAACAAACACAAATACATGTGAGAGATGCAACTATATAGCCAAACTGGAGGCTGAACTCTCTCAACTCAGGGCTGGTATGACCAGACAGGAGGAGATGGCAACCACACACACAACAATCCCAGTCCCACATAGACCTACCACAACTGCAAACCAAACACATAAAAACACAAAGACATACTCGGAGGCTCTAATAAAAAACTTGCCAAAACAACAGAGGCTCCCAAAGCAGACATCCAAAAATCCACCACCTCAAAACAAAACGCATGCAACACATACTTCAATAAATCAGTGTGTCTACCAGTCACAGCCCTTAAGGCCAAACACCTTGCCTGAGACACTAGTAATAGGTGACTCCATAGTCAGACACACTGATATCCCACTGACCAGGCTGAACAAGGAGAAGGTGACTGTGAGCTGTCTATCGGGAGCTAGGATCCGCCACATAACACACACACTCAGGTCACTCCAAAGCAAGTACAAATATGACTCCATCATTGTCCATGCTGGTGTGAATGACCTGAGACGTACCTCCCTGGACTACATGAAAAGAGACATAGAGGAGCTCTCCGATTATATAGCCCAGGCTGGTATCACCCTCAGTCACTATCGAGAACCACCAGTGAAGCCAAAAACGTCAGCAAACAACCACACGCTTGTGGAGCGTATGGTTGTTTGCTGGTATGACCCTGACCCTGAGCAGCATCTTGCCCTCACCAAGAATGATACCACAATACAAAGACAAGATGATCAGCTTTAACAATTGGCTCAAGTACTGGTGTCATTCTAAGGGGATCCAATGTCTGCCTGGGATGATATGTTGGACAAGCCATGCTGCTTCGCAAGGGATGGCTTACACCTGTCACCACTGGGCTTCCGGATATTGGCTAAGGCTCTTGCCACCCCCATAGTGCCTTTTTTAGGCAAGGCTCAAAAGACAAACCCATCTCCTTAGAAAACAAAAATGGAAAAAAACTAAGGGTAATGCTGCTCAATGCCAGAAGTCTAAATCTCAAGATGCAGGCACTTGATGCACTCCTCAGCATGGAGAACATTGACGTCTGTGCAGTAACTGAAACCTGGTTCAAGGCTCCTGAGAGCACCCCAGCGCTACCAGGCTATACCTTGTATCATGCTTTTCGGCCCCAAAACCCGGGCTGAACCACAAAGGGAGGGGGAGTGTCCATATTCATAAAGGACACCCACACCTCCAGGTTAGTAGCAGCACATGAAGCATCAGAGACCATACAGGTGCAACTAACCATAGGCAAAACTGCTATACAACTGGTAGCATGTAACAGACCACCCTCCCAATCTCAAGAACCCCACTCAGCCTTCCTGAAGACATTGGAGGATATGAATGTATCACAAAATACCATCATACTGGGCGACTTCAACTACCCAAACATAGATTGGGTGCATTATTCTAGCCCTAATACCCTAGCCCAAAGGTTCCTGGAATTCATAAATTCAAATGCACTGGAACAACTAGTTACCTCTATCACTAGGGGAGATAATATACTAGACCTGTTCATCACAAACATGGGGACAAAATGCTCCACACCAGAAGGATACCCCTCACTAGTGAGATCTGACCACAAACTAATCACCCTGGATATACATATCCCACCTCCACCCCCAGCACAAAAGACCACAGTGAAAAACTTCTCAAAAGCAGACTTCACTCTTCTTAAGACTGAGATGGTATCCTTTAAGCTCACTGTGCCAGTGGATACCACATCCCACAATGCCAAATCCTTCACAAATGCTTTCTATGGACATCTCCAAGAATGCATGGATCATGCAATCCCAAACAAATCCAAGTCCCTCTCCACCAAATGTAAGCGTCCTGTCTGGTGGACCTCAGCCATAAACAAATTGTATAACAAAAGAAGGAAGCTACTACACGTCAGAGCGAAATCCCATGAAGGAAAGACATCGCTGATCAACATTAGCAGAAAACTACGTTCTCTCATAAAAACATCCAAGGCAAACTTTGAGAGAAAAATCGCTAAGGACACTAAAGATAACCACAAAGCCTTCTTCAGCTATGTTAGAAACCTGAGCAGAAACCCTCAGATATGCTCAGAGTTGGTTCACAACAACAAAAAATACACTGAACCCACAGATATTGCTAACATTCTGGCTGACAGGTTCAGTGCAAATTTCTCCCCTCCTTCACCCCCAAAGAAGAAATACTTATCCCAGCTGAATGTAATCTCCCTGTCATCTCAGATGTCCAAGTGGGAACCGCCCTAAACAAAGCAAAAAAACACAGCATCAATGGGACCTGATGGTATCCCGGGTTGCGTGTTACGTGAACTCCAAGAGGAGCTAAACCCACACATAAAAATGCTATTTAACCTCAGCCTTACTTCGGGATATGTACCTGAACACTGGCGTACAGCAACAGTGGTCCCACTCCACAAGGGGGGTGCCTCTACAGACCCTGGAAACTACCGCCCCATAAGCTTAACTAGCCTGGTCTGCAAAGCTATGGAAAGAATCATTATGGAACTCATAAACAGAGACATAGGGGACCTACAGACACTTGACCCCACCCAGTTCGGCTTTGTAAAGGGCAGATCCTGCCTTTTAAACCTGGTTGACTTTTTCGAAACAGTCACTAGAGCCATTGATGAGGGCAAAGCAATCCATACAGCATACCTGGACTTGGCTAAGGCCTTCGACACAATACCCCACCCAGGCATCATAGATAAGCTAAACAGCTTAAAAGTAAACCCTTATGTCACTAGATGGGTTGCAAACTGGCTAAAGGACAGAACCCATAAAGTTAAAATCGCTGGAGCAATGTCAGACTCAAAGCCAGTCACAAGTGGTGTCCCACAGGGATCTGTCCTGGGACCCCTCTTGTTCGGCATTTATTTCTCAGGTGTTAAAGCAAACATGGGAGGGCTGTGGCTGACAAAGTTTGCAGATGACTGCAAACTAGGCGCCATAGTCGATACACCAGCAGACACACACATCCTACAAAAAGGCCTCACTGAAACGGACAACTGGTGCCGTAGTCACGGCCTTAAACTAAATGCCAAAAAATGTATAGTCATCCCTTTTGGAAAAAACAAAGTACCCACAAATTATCACATAGACAGCAACCCACTGAGTATGGAAAAATTAATCAGAGACCTAGGGACCCAAGTAGACAGTGACCTCTCATTTGGCACCCACGTTGCCAAAGTGGTTAGAAAAACATTCTACCTTGCACACCTCATCATGAAGGGATTCACATCCAGATCCAAGGATGTCATTGTACCCCTATATTCCTCCCTCATCAGACCCATGATTGAGTACAATGCCCCATTTGGTATGTACCTCACCCAGCATTTGCAACAGCTGGAGAGACCACAAAAGTACCTCACCAAAAGGATCAAGGGTCTCCAACATATGTCTTATTCTGCCAGACTAAAGAAACTTCAGCTCTATTCAGTAGCATACTGCCTGCTCAGAGGTGATCTCTGCCTGACGTACAAGGCCATGTCCAATCAGGATCTGATGGACATGCTCCACCTCAAAAATCCAAATCCATCAGGACCACGAGAGCTAAAGACTTAAACCTCGGCACAAGTATGAATAGGACATGCTGGAGGGATAGATTCATAACCCAGAGGCTTTCCATGCTTTGGAACAGGATCCCAGTTCATATTAGGCAGAGCCCCTCACTGACTCTCTTCAAGAGAAATCTTGATGAGTGGATGGGAGATCGTAAGTTTACCCCAGGGGTCACGTCTGTGTCACTGCTAGACAGGGGCACAGTAAGCTAATTCTATTATATAAGGGGACCTTCATTGTGTCACTACTAGACAGAGGCACAGTATTCTAGATTTATTCTGTACATTTTTGTACCATTTCATGGGGTGGCAAAAGCCACATCACTATGGCTAGGCTTACAAATGCCCCAGGGCAGATAGCCTAGTACTATACTATGAAACTTCTCCATCAACACTCTCAGAGTAAACATCACATCTGTAGTGCTCTTTCCCGGCATGAAACCATACTGCTGTTCACTAATCATCACATCCCTTCTTAACCTAGCTTCCACTACTCTTTCCCATAATTTCATGCTGTGACTGATCAATTTAATCCCTCTGTAGTTACTACAGCTCTGCACATCACCCTTATTCTTAAAAATCGGTACCAAAACACTTTTTCTCCATTCCTCAGGCATCTTCTCGCTTTCCAAGATTTCATTAAACAATCGGGTTAAAAACTCCACTGCCATTTCACCTAAACACCTCCATGCTTCCACAGGTATGTCATCTGGGCTAACAGCCTTTCCATTCTTCATTCTCTTCATAGCTATCCTTACTTCCTCCTTGCTAATCCATTGTACTTCATGATTCACTATCCCTACATCATCCAACCTTCTCTCCCTCCCATTCTCTTCATTCATCAACCCCTCAAAGTACTCTTTCCATCTGCTCAACACACTCTACTCACATGTGAGTATGTTTCCCTCATTATCCTTTATCACCTTTACCTGCTGCACATCTTTCCTAGCTCTGTCCCTCTGTCTAGACAATCGGTAGAGGTCCTTTTCTCCCTCCTTAGTGTCCAACCTTTCATACAACTCTTCATATGCCTTATCCTTAGCCTTCTCCACCTCTCTCTTTGCCATGCACCTCATCTCCTTATACTCCTGTCTACTTTCTTCATCTCTCTGATAATCCCACTTCTTCTTTGCCAACCTCTTTGCCTGTATACTCTTCTGTACTTCCTCATTCCACCACCATGTCTCCTTGTCGTCCTTCCTCTGTCCCGATGTGATACCAAGCACCTTTCTAGCCATCTCCCTTACTAGCTCTGCTGTAGTTACCCAGCTATTTGGTAACTCTTCACTGCCACCCAGTGCCTGTCTTAACTCATCCCTGAACTCCACCTCACAATTACCCTTTTTCAATTTCCACCATTTAATCCTTGGTGCAGCCCTCACACTCATCCTTCTCTTCTTGATCACCAACATCATCCTACAAACCACCATCCTATGCTGCCTAACTACACTTTCTCTGGCCACCACTTTACAGTCTCCAATCTCCTTCAAACTGGCCCTCCTACATAAGATATAATCCACCTGTGTGCATCTTCCTCCACTCTTGTATGTCACCCTATGCTCCTCCCTCTTGTTAAAATACGTATTCACCACAGCCATATCCATCCTTTTCGCAAAATCCACTACCATCTGACCTTCTGCATTCCTTTGTTTAACACCATACCTACCCATCACTTCCTCATCCCCACTGTTCCCTTCACCAACATGCCCATTTAAATTTGCTCCAATCACCACTCTCTCACCCTTGGGTACAGTCATCACCACTTCATCCAATTCACTCCAAAATTTTTCTTTCTCATCCATTGCGCACCCAACTTGTGGAACATATGCACTAACAACATTAATCATTACATTATCAATTTCTAGCTTCATAAACATCACTCTATCCGACACCCTTTTCACCCCCGAAACACTCTTCGCATACTGTTCCTTCAGAATAACTCCTATGCCATTTCTCCTCCCATCCACACCATGATAAAACAATTTGAACCACCCTCCGATACACCTAGCCTTACTCCCCTTCCATCTGGTCTCTTGCACACACAATATACCAACCTTCCTTCTGTCCATCATATCAACTAGCTCTCTCCCTATACCAGTCATACTGCCAACATTCAAAGTTCCAACCCTCACTACCACAGTCCTAGCCTTTCTCCTCTCTTCCTGCCTTCGGCCATGCCTTCCGCCTCTTCTCCTCCTTTGGCCAACAGTAGCACAATTTCCACCAGCACCCTGTTGGCTAACAGTACTGGTGGCGGTCGTTGTTAACCTGGGCCTCGACTGATCCGGTATGGAAATATTAACTGGTGACTGCATGAAAAGATTTGGCGAAGTTTTACGCCGGATGCCCTTCCTGACGCAATCCTCCCCATTTATCCGGGCTTGGGACCGGCACAAAGAAATGCACTGGCTTGTGTATCCCCAGTTACCCCCCTACAAACGGTATTTTGAATAATTTGTCTTGGGTATTTTTTGATTGTCTTATGCTTGTTATTTTGAATTTGACTGTTTTTTTTTTTCAGTAAAATGGGACAGTTTGCCTGACTGAATTTTTTTTCAGTGAAATTATCTTTCATTGAGTTGTTTGCAATCCGTGTGTGTGTGTGTGTGTGTGTGTGTGTGTGTGTGTGTGTGTGTGTGTGTGTGTGTGCGTGTGCGTGTGTGCGTGCGTGCGTGTGTATTTATGTGGGAGCGGACACTTTAGTTAACTCCTAATCCTTAAAGTTGATACCAGTTTTGTTGGCACTCTTTAACAACACAAATGATTGACAGGTATGCAAGATTGACAATCTCCAGGGTTGGGGAATATGCCCCATGTTCAGGAATTGCGTGATGTTGAAGCTAGTATATATAATTAGCACTGGGGTATAAGGATGCAGCCTCCCCACATGTGGATTTTTATCGTTGTTACTTTGGATGCAGAGAGGATTTTCCTCATGCATGTGTGATGTACTGTCATTTGTGTTGTCAACCTTTTGTGGCTGACATTATTGACATCAATATTTGGATGTTTCGACCTTAGTCATTACACATGCATACACTAATTCTTGCTCTGAGCCATGTAACTGACAGTTTCCCATCTCAAACAGAGGAGATTGCTGTGATTTGCTAGTGCACAAGTACACACAAGAAACTCTTTGGACAATAGGAAAGGATGGTTGCAGAAACATTTTACTGTAATGGGGTTGAAGAGAGATAACTTAGTTTTTATTCCAGAGAGGACTGACCTCCTCACCTTTTGCTAGGTTGAAGTTTTTAGTGTTCCATCTCTTTCCTTCCTCATTGATTGAGGTTGGTTTTGATCTGTTCCAGAAGATGAATACACTTAAAGGATGAATTATCAGTCTTGCTCAGGCACTATTACAAGAGCTGCTTGGTGTGAAGCATAATAAACTGAAGTACCTAAATAGCCTACTCTTCTAATTGCTTTTCTGTGCTTGTTTTTGAGCTCATTGATTTGGTAGCAATTTGTATAGACAGTAATATACTTAAGATGTATTCTCATTGGCTTTAATTCAGCTGGAAAATGTTTTGCAGATATGATACTATTGGCTCTTGGTATCTAGTGAAACTGATTTACCAGGATAACACAAAGTAAAATGTGAAGTAGAGTAAACCTATACCAGAAGAAAGAAAATCATGGCAAAAATTATGTGGTGTAGCACCCAGCAGGATAAAAGCATTCTCATCAAACTAAGCATACAACTCAGCGGGCAACTACAGTCTACCAAAGCCAAATTTGGCCTCCCAGACCAAGGACAACCATAGGTTCATAGGCTGGTACTAGGCTATCGGCCCTAAGGCCTATGCAAGCCTAGCCATAACAATTCCTTGGAAATTTTTTCCCACAATATTTACTTCTCTGGGCCCCTGTCTAGCAGGGCGACTGACATGATCCCCGGGGTGAATTTCCTATCTCCCATCCAATCATCAAGGTTCCTTTTGAAGAGGGCCAATGAAGTGCTCTGCTTGACATGTATGGGCAGTCTATTCCAGAGTATGGGGAGTCTCTGGGTCAGGAACCTATCCCTCCAGCATGTTTTGTTCATTATGATTATAAGTTTAGCTCCCTGGAGCATGTGGCTCTGAGGGATTGGGATTTCTTTAAGTGGAGCATGTCCAACAGCTCAGGGTTTGACATGGCCTTCTATGGTAAGCAGAGATCGTCTCTGAGTAGACGATATACCACAGAGTATAGCATGGAGTTTTTTTAGATGGTCAGCATATGGCATCTGCTTTAGGCCTGTGATTCTTTTAGTGAGGTATTTCTGTGGCCTTTCCAGCTGTTGCAGATGTCTTGTGAGGTACATACCAAATGGGGCATTATAATCTATAATGGGTCTAATGAGGGATGAGTACAGTGGGACAATGACCTTCTTTTTTCTGGATGAAAAGCCCTTAGTGATAAGGTGTGCCACGTAGAACGATTTCCTGACTGTTGTGGAGATGTGGTTATCGAAAATGAGACCACTGTCCACTTGTGTCCCTAAGTCTCACATCACACTTTCAATGTTTAGTGTCCTGCCACCTATGTGGTAGTTAATGGGTACATGTTTTTTTCCAAAGGGGATGACTGTACATTTCTTGGCATTAAGCTTGAGCCCATGGCTCTGGCACCAGGCATCTGTTTCTGTAAGGCCCTTTTGTAGAATATCCACATAATGTGGGGATTCAATAATGGCTCCCAGTTTGCAGTCATCTGCAAATTTTGTTAGCCAGAGTCCCTTAGTGTTGGCCTGTACTTCAGAGAAGTAGATGCCAAACAAGAGTGGTCCCAGGACTGAACCCTGAGGTACTCCACTTGTCACTTGTCTGGAGCTGGATTTGAAGTCGGCTACTTTTACAGTCTGGGTTCTGTCAGTAAGCCAGTTGGCAACCCATCGAGTGACGTAGGGATTTATGCCCAGCTTAGTAAGTTTATCTATGATTCCAGAGTGGGGGGATGGTGTTGAAGGCCTTGGCGAGGTCCAGATAGGCTGTGTGGACCTCCTTAACCTCGTCCACAGCTCTGGAGACCGATTCAAAGAAGTCAGTCTGATTCAGGAGACAAGATCGGCCCTTCACAAACCCAAACTGGGTGGGGTCCAGTGTCTGGAGGTTGCCAATGTCTTTGTTTATAAGTTCCATGATAATGCGTTCCATGCCCCTGCAGATCAGGCTTGTCAGACTGATGGGACGGTAGTTCCCAGGATCCAAGGTGGATCCTCCCTTGTGGATCGGGATAACTGTAACTGTGCGCCACTCAGTGGGCACAAAGCCTGAGGTGAGGCTATGATTAAACATGACACTTAGGTGGGGTGCCAACTTATTTTGTAGTTCATGTAGTACACAGCCTGGGATGTCATCTGGTCCCATGGATGCTGTATTCTTAGCTTTGGAGAGTGCTGTTTCTACCTGTGTGGCTGTGATTATCGGAATTTGGCAATCTTTTGGTATTGAGATGGGCTCTTTAGGGAGTAAGAGGGGAGTGAAGTTGGCACTAAATCGATCTGCCAGGATATTGGCAATATCCTTGGGATCAGTATATTTAATACCATTCTGTTGTAGCTCAGAGCAGATCTGAGCATTGCCATTTAGATTCTTGACATAACTAGAATGCCTTGTGGTTGTCTTTGGAATCTTTGGCAATTTTATTTTCGTAACTAGCTTTTGAGGATTTTATGAGGGATCTCAGCTTCTTACTGAGGCTGGTGAGGGAGTTTTTTGCATCCTGGGATTTTCCTCTTTTCTGCAACAGTTTCTTCCTTCTGTTGTATAGTTTGTTTATAGCAGGGGACCACCAGATTGGCTTCCTTTTTTTGGAGAAGAGCATCTTGGTTCTATTTGGGATGGCACGATTCATGCACGAGTGGATGTGTTCGTACAGTGCCTTAGTGTAGGTTTCTGCAGTCGAACTTCCAGATCCCGTCTGCATGGGTGTTGTGAAGTTTGTCACTTCTGACTTCAGTAGCATGAAGTTGGCTTTGGAGAGGTTTTTTAAGGAGGTTTCCTTACTGGGGGGTGGGGATGGGATGTGGATGTCAAGGGTGATTTGCTTATGGTCAGACCTGACCAATGAGGGGGTGACCACTGGTGTGGAGCATCTATCTCCCATGTTGGTAATGACCAGGTCTAGGATATTGGAGCCCCTGGTGGGACAATGGATTAGTTGATCCAGGGCGCTGGAATTTATGAATTCCAAGAACCGCTGGGAAAAGGAGTTGGTACCCAAGTAGTTTTCCCAGTTAATGGCAGGGTAGTTGAAATCACCTAGTATTAGGTGCTTGGTTGTATCTTAATATTTTCCAGTATGTTTAGGAAGGTATAGTGAGAATTTTGGGGTATGGTGGGGGATCTGTAGCAAGCTACAATTTGGATTCCAGTCTTACCTAGTGTTAGTTGCACCTGGAGAATTTCAGATGCATTGTGTTGGGCAACTAGCCTGGAGGTGTGAATATCCTTGGTGAATATGGACACTCCGCAACCTTTAGTGTTTTGGTCTTGGTTTTGTGGCTGAAAAGTGTGGTAAGAATTGTAGCCTGGTATTACAGGGGTGCACTCTGGAGCCTTGAACCAAGTCTCAACCACTGCATAGATATCGATGTTCTCCATTTTTAGGAGTGCCTCGAGAGAGTGCATTTTGAGGTTTAGACTTCTAGCATTGAGTAGCATTACCTTCAGATTTTGCATGCTTGTATCTGTTACGGTGGTGGTTTTATCCTTTGAACCTTGCCTAAAAAAGGCACTATAGGGGTGGCAAGAGCTTTAGCCAGTAACCTGAATCCCAGGGGTAACAGGTGCAGACCATCTCTGGCAAAGCATCGTGGTTTGTCGATCATGTCTTCCCAGGCAGACAAATACTGGATCCCATTTGAATGACACCAGAAGTTTAGCCAATTGTTGAAGTCAATCATTTTGTCCTTATACTGTGGTATCATTCTGGGCGAAGGTAGGATGCTACTCAGGGCTAGGGTCATACCTGCCTGGGTCACATGATCCAAGAGCTCTTCCATGTCTCTTTTCATGTAGTCCAGGGAGGTACATCTCAAGTCATTACGCCAGCATGGACAATGACAGAGTTGTATTTGTACTTGTTGTGGAGTGACTTGAGTGCATGCATTATGTGGTGGATCCTGGCACCCGACAGGCAGCTGACTGTAATTTTCTCCTTGTTCAGCCTGGTGAGTGGGACATCAGTGTGCCTGACTATAGAGTCACCTATGACTAAAGTGTTGGGTACATTGTCTTGCCTTAGGGGCTGTTGTTGGGTGGCACACTGGTGTTGTGAGCTGTGTGTCACTTTGGCTGTGACTGGTGTTTGTTTGCGTTTCGGCTTCAGAGGTCCTTGTTGCTTGGGCAGGTTAATGTTAAGGGCCTCCGCATATGTGGGTTTAGTGTTGCTATGTGTGGGAGTTGATGGTGTAGGTTTTGAAGGGCTGAAGTTGCTAGAAGTGTAATGCAGGTGTTAGCCTTCTCCTCTTGACTGTCTAGCACAGTCTTGACCTGAGAGAGCTTTGCTTCCAGTTTGGCTATGTAAGTGCATCTCTCGCAGGTTGTAGTGTTGGGTAGTAGGAGGAGAAGATTGTCTGTGTACATGAGGCAGTTGCCGCATTGCCCCAGTATGCCCAGATTCACCGAGTGGACAGGAGAAACCACTGGAAGCTGACCTTTGGACATGCCTGTTTAGGTGCTTTTTTGTAAGGTTTAAGAGCTGTTTTCCCTTACCTTTGCAAGGTACTTTGCAGTTGTAGGCTGTTTAGTGCCTATGATTAATTTCTCCTTATTGACAAGGAGAGCTGAGTGCTTGTATCAGTTTCAGGCTTCCTAGTGCTTTACAGCAGGTTCTAGAGAAAGTGCTGGGGTTCAGATTTTAGTGCTATTACTGAGAAACCAGCTAGTTTTAAGGGAAAATTTGAAGACCACACTTTCTGGCACCTGGAACTGTAGCCTCGTAGTGCTGCACGATGTGAAAAATGTGCAAACACACGCATTTTTAAGCCAGAAAGCTGAAAGGGATAGAAATCAGCCCAAAAAGGCTAATAAAATTACAATTTCAGAGCTGGAAACCACTCCTCTAGCGTTAGATAGCAGTACAATGCTCACCAGTCCCACTGGTAGGCAGTAAGACTTCCCTCTGCCACAGCAACGTCTGGATAGCTCTGAGCACAGAAAATAAAGTCCTGAGACAAGTAAGGCCTGGGATATGGACTGGCTAGAAAAGGTGGGAAACGAGCAAACAAGGTAGTGTATATATATATATATATATATATATATATATATATATATATATATATATATATATGTGTGTGTATATATATATATATATATATATATATATATATATATATATATATATATACACATATGTATAAATATATTTTTTTGTTGAAACAGGCTAAACAATGCAATAATACAGTAAATAAACACAGAAAAGTCTAACATACTTGAGTGTGTAGTCCTAAACAGTAAATGCAATTAAAACTCTGCAAAATTAGCAATTTAACACTTTTTAAATGAAGCAAGGCAAGTGCACAACTGAAAAATGATTTAAGTGGCTGTAATACAGCAGAATAAGTAGCTAGTGTAAATATACAGAGAAGTCTATATATATATATATATATATATATATATATATATATATATATATATATATATACAGAAAAGCAGCTAAAACACACAACCATTTCAGATGCAGTGCAACCTAGAGCACTTGAGTTGTAGCAATATTAACGCAATTACAGTTCTAGTAAATGCGCTAAAATATACTCTACATTTCCAAAATGTTTGAGAAGCACAGACAGAACATAAGGAAATTCGGGCAAAATTTTTTTTTTTTTTTTTTTTTTTAAGGAATTATTTGTTTATGTCCACAGCCTTAAAGGTAATACACAGTTGTGCATGGAGTACATTGTTAATAGATCCAAATATACTGAGCCAGAAGATATAACCTACTGGGTGACAAGTTCATCTCTAACTTTACCCCTCTCTATCTCCCTGGCCTCCCTTCAGGAAACACCATCAAAAATATAACCACCCTAGGGAACCTCTAAGGCCAAGAACACTACATCAGTGGTATGATGCCCCTCTTCTGGGCCAATAATCAAGGAGCTTGAATTCTCACCACTACCACTGGAGAGGAACATTCACTTGGAACAGAGATAGATACACACAGTATTTCCAGATGCAGCTCTCTGCACCAAGCACAATTTCCCTTAAGAGCACACAAGGAACACAGTCCAGCGCCTGGGTTCCCTCTCTCTGTCCAGGTCCCCAGGAAGACGCTTCACTGGCACAGCTGTAGAATTGAGTCCTCAGCTGAGTGTCGCAGGCCAAGTCCTCCAACGCCTTTTCTGTGAAACCAGTGCTCTGTGTCTCTGCTCCAGGTAACTGACACACACACACACTCAATGAGATTTGATTTTTACAGACACACACACACACACACACACACACACACACACGGGAAAGGCTGTCACCGATTTACCAGATTTGCCTCTCAGCCCAGACTATAAGGTAGATACTGCCACCAGGACACTCCAAAGCCAGCTACTCTAAGGCTGTTACAGGAGTACCCAATTATATTGAGTGAAATTAATACTAATACAAATGGTAGTGTTTCACCAATGCAGCAAGGCCTTCACGAGTGGCCACAGTGTCACCAAGTAAATATAAGTACTCTCAAAGGTTAAAATATTTTCTAAAAGACCAGCCACAGTGAAAAGTTTAAATATTTTTAATAGTAAATAATAAAAAAAAATGAAAGTACTAAATATGTATGATCTAAAGAATTACTATTTCCCTAGTTACTTACTAAAGCAAGGCAAGATGAAATAGGTGAGTGGTCTTCCTGCTTCAAAAACAGATTGCTCTCAGACTTCTTTCTCATCTGGTATTAAAACATCATTTTTGTGCTCGATTATAGAATGACATCACATACTTCTGTTTAGTTGACTTTGGTTCCCATACTACCCCCTTTACTAGAAACTGAACCAGAATCTCACACATGTGCCATAATACACAGACATCATTTGGTAAGATCTGTTGCAGCTTCTGGAAGTCATAAAACAATTTCAAACATCCACCCTATCAGATTAGTAATTAGTTCACCCCAAAGGACAATACAGAAGGCTTCCTAGTACAGACCTTTTGTCTCTGGCTGCATTGAGACCTGTAAGATGCAATCTCTATGGCCTAAATTAATTTAGTTTCAAACTATTTTTCAAAGTTAGCTGGACTAAGATTAACCTCTTCTCTTCCATTATCCTCTGTTAAAATATATATATTTAATCAGTTACAATAGAACAGTCTGACATATATGTATATTTCTTTTCTGTCCAGCAGGACACTGTTTATACATTTTTAACATAAGCAACTTTACAAATATATTTTCAATGCAAGCATATGTAAAAATCAGTTTGATAGTCAAATAATATATAATTCTTTACAAAACTCCAGCTAGCTGTATTGGCATATGTTACAGATCAGTTGCCTTACTTCTCCTGGCATAAATGGCAGTACCTCACGTCATCACAGATAGACCCCGAAAATATCCCAGGCCACCTTCTAAACAGCATGAAACATGACCTGTCAAGCCTTCTAGAATCACTATTTAACTGTAGCCTTCAAAAAGACTTTGACACAGATGGAAAACAGCAGCTGTCATCCCTCTGCACAAAGGCAGGCCATCAACAAACCCTGGGAACTACAGACCCATAAGATTCAGTAGTCTCGTATGCAAAGTCATGGAAAGAATTATCATGGGAATGGCCAATAACATCTTAGAAAATATCCAGACACTGGGCCCAACCCAATTTGGTTTTGTCAAGGACCGGTCATGCATACTCAACCTAGTGGTCTTCTTTGAGAAGGTCACCAAAGCAATGGATGAGGGCAGAACAGTTCACACTGCCTACCATAAACTGGCAAAGGAATTTGACACAATACCCCGCTAAGGCATTGTTGATAAACTCAAGAGGTTAGGTATAAACCTGTATGTCACCCAGTGGTTAGCCAGCTGGCTCAGAGACAGGACCCAGGAAATTAGAAGTGGGAAGTCTGCCTCAATAAAGTGGCTTGACACCAGTGGAATCCCTCAATGATTAGTCTTGGGATCGCCCATTTTTGGCTAATATTTTTTTGAAGTCAAGGCCAAAATCAGGCACCTCCAGCTGACTAAATTTGCAGATGATTTCAAATTATGAGCAATCATGGAGTTCCCCTCCAGCACCATTGTTCTCTAAAAAAGGCTGACACAGACAAATAACTGGTGTAGAGCCATGGATTAAAACTACATGCCAAGAAATGCATAGTAGTATCCTTTGGAAAGTCAGCCACACCTGGTAACTGATGTATTGACAGTACACCTCTTAAGAGTCATCCTAGTTGTCCTGGACTTGGGAACACACATAGACAGTAATCTAGTCTTTGACCATCACATGCGTACAGTAGTGAGGAAATTATTCTATACTGTGCAACTTGTAAACAAATATACAGCATTTAGGCCCAAGGAGGTTATTATCCAGCTGTATTTCACATTCATCAGACCTATAATTAAGTACAGTGCCCACTTTGATATGCACATAACCAGGTACATCCAGCACTTGGAACATTCACAGAGTTTCTTCACTAAAAGAATACAGGGCAAAAATAACATGCTGTATGCAGACCGCCTCAAAGCCCTATCCCTGTATTCATTGCCCTCAGGCTGTTGAGGGGAGAGTTATGCCTGGCATACAAGGTATCATTAGACCCCACTCTGCTGGACCTCCTGCATATCCCCAGAACAAACAGCACCAGAATTACTCTTTCTAAGGACTTAAATCTTGCCTGTGATGCAAATATGGTCTGCTAGAGAGACAGGTATGTATCCCAGTGACCACCCTTCTCTGGTACAGGCTTTAGATTCATGTGAAACAGAGTTGCTCTGTATCCCAATTCAAGTGTAACTTGGACAATTGTATGATGAAGAGGTAATTCATCTCTAGTTTGCACATATGTCTGTAATAGATACAGACAGCCTGTAAGTGGTTCATCTCCCAAGCCCCTGCTTACACTTACCAGGGGTACTAGAACTTGTCAGAGATTTGAGATGCGTGGCTAGACTTAAAAAGGCTCAAGTTGTCATTAGCCTAGTACATACTTATGAAACTGTAAACCTAATATAAATAGAGATGTAGATTGAAATACGTATATATGGGTCTACTTTAAATAACCAAACCGACACTTCACCGACACACAAAACACCGACCCCAAATAACCGAAAACACGCAACACCGACAACTCACAAAACCGAACACCATTACACCGACACAAAAAACGTAAACTACACATTACACACAATGACATATCCACTAACCTTAACCCAAACCTTAACCCTAAGGTCCGACACTACCGCACACTTACCCTACCCGCACCCTAACCCTAACTCACTTAACCCACCCCTAAACCTAAAGACTGTCACTATCGCACTTAACCTACCTGCACCCTAACCCTAACTCACTTAACCCACCCTAAAACATAAAGCCCATCACTATCGCACACTCACCCTACCCGCACTCTAAACCTAACTCACTTAACCCGTTCCTAAACTACAGTCCGTCACTATCACACACTTACCTTACCCGAACCCTAACTCCGACACTACCGCACACTCACCTTTCCCACACCCTAACCCAAAATCCCTCAATATCGCACACTTACCTGACCACTCCTAAATCCGTCACTATCGCACACTTACCAAGTCGCGCTCACACGTTGCCCTTGTCGGTCTTTTGGCTGTCGGCAAATCACCTTTTCGATCAACTTGCTTTTTGGTCGTTTCGTCTTCGGTCTTCTGCGTGTCGGTGAAGTGTCAGTTCGGTTATTCAAGGTAGACCCATATATATATTTATATATATATATATATATATATATATATATATGTGTGTGTGTGTGTGTGTGTGTGTGTGTAGAGAGAGAGAGAGAGCGAGCGAGAGAGGTGTATATATGTGCACTAACCACCAGAACCACTGAAAACAATGCTGCAATTTGCAGTTATATGTAAATATATTCTAACCACCATCACTGTGGTCTGCTGTTGCACTAACAATTTGCTCTGAGCCATGTGTCTGACATTTTAGCATACAGGGTTAAGGTTATGAGCTACTTGTTGGATTCACTGTGTAATCCAGAGTTTTGATTCTCTCAGTCTATATTTTCAGACTTTCAGTTAAGTTAGTTAAACAGACAGTGCTCTCAAGTTTTCTTGAAAAAGGTCTGTTGTGTAGCTGGTATTGGTTATCATATGCACAGTATAATTTGCATGTGACTGATGTAGTAAGTCAGCTGGATTTGCAGTGGCCATGGACATGTTGGAAGTATGTGACAAGATCAACAAGGTATCAAGAAGGCTTTCGACACATTCATTTGAGCTAGTGATGAGGAACTGTAGATTAATTAAAAACAAATAATGAAGCACACATGTTCCAACCAGATCTATCAATGACCAGTAGTATTTTAGTATTGGCTTGGCCACGTGTTGTTTGATGGCATTTCACAAACACTGCACATAACTGAGATGCCGATTTTTCAGTTAGTTCCCAGAAGACAAAAGAGAATCTGTAAGAAGTTTGCAAAGGTCCAAATTATTGTAGATAAATTCAGAGGAAGGAATCCATAATTCAGAGGATATTAAGGAGGACAGCAAAATAAGATATGACAGCAGTTTTCTTGGGTATTAGAAGAGTGAGATAGTGATATTTTTACTCACAACCGAGTATTTACCACACACTCATTGTATTTAAAAAAAAAGACTTTGCCAATATTTTGTTCATTTGGGAAGTTAAACATTATAATGAAGAACCTCCAGATACTTTTAGCAAATGTGTTGAAAATAATGTAATCCAGATTCCTTTCATTAATGTTTTGACCATGCTACATTGTAAAATAATTAATCCTTCTGGCCCAAATATCATGAAAATCATGACCTCACAAATATGTCCCTTTCTTCCACACTTCCATGTGTATCAGCTTTCTTCATCAACTCACACCATAAATCTGTAACCTTTTCATTTAAAACTCATGAGACATCCCCTCCAGATACCGCTCTGTTTATGGACTTCACCAAAGGAAACCATCATTTTGTTTGATGACCTATATAAATTTTGCTGTAATCTTCCTCTATCTGACCTCATTGATAATGTTTCAGCCTATGCCTTTGACTACTTGCTTGCTTGCTCATTTTTTTTATGAGATGCAGCCCACTCCTAGAGTGATCCTGTGGGCATACACAGCTATCCACAGTTTTCAAGGTAAAGGGGAGGAAATTGAAGTAGGTTACCAGGTATTCCTTCCTTATCACTCATGCACAAATTCACAGCTACAGACAATTTAAAGTCCCCAGTACACCAACTACATGTCTTTAGCATGTAGGATGAAATTGGAACATCCAGTGAACCCCACACAAACACAGGGAGGACAAGCCTACTCCATGCAGAAGGCACTCCAGCTGTGAGATGGCCACTGTGCTGCACCCTTTAACTACTACTCCCACTTAATTAGTTTTATTGAGAAGGCTATCCCTTTCTGCAACAAATATGATGGGAAATTTAATAACAAACCCCTCTTGTGGAATACCCATATAAATTAAGTGTAAAACAAGAGAAACAACTTAATGCTTATAAGCGATCCGATTCTACCTATCATCTCTGCACATTTAAGCAGACTAGCAAATTGTTCACGGTTACCATCAGGAAACTCAAAACTGAATATGACTTTAAAATAACTAATGAAACAAAAATAACTACAAATCTTTTTAACTCTGTCAAGAACCAACACCCAGCACTTTTCAGAGATTGGCCACAGTAATACAGCACATACTCACCCAAAAGAAATAAGGTGATATCTCAGATGACAGATTTATTGCAAATGTACTCCATTCACAGTTATAACTGTTCCACAGTGGCATCCATCCTATATAATTCCAATAGAGCAAGTCCTCTCATCCCTTTCAAAAGCTAAGAATACCTCCTCCATTAACCATGGTAAGATACCAGATTTTCCTGAAGCTTGAAAAATAGCTATTGTAACAGAAGGGTGGCCTAGTCATGGACCCTGGTAACTAAAGACTCATTATTTTCACTAAGTTCATATGTCTTGCTATGGAAAATATTATCCCAGATCTCATAAGTTTGGACTTTGACAGTCTGTTAATCTGGGAACCTCATCAATTAGGCTTTGTCAAAGGGAGGCTGTCTTTCTTTGAAACAGTCACCAAATCAGTGTATTGTGGTAAAGGAGTACGTACGTACAGCATATATGAACCTGGCAAAGGCCTTTAAAACTATTCGCAATGCAGATCTTATTTCTTTCTTTCTTTATTTATTAGCATGCTTATAGGGAAAGTCCATCTGGGATAAAATGTTGCCATTTTTTAGCTGCAGTGAAATTTTGGAGTTAGTGTGTGTGTGTGTGTGTGTGTGTGTGTGTGTGTGTGTGTGTGTGTGTGTGTGTGTGTGTGTGTGTGTGTGTGTGTATATATGTATATATATATATGTATATATATATATATATATATATATATATATATATATATATGTGTGTGTGTGTATATATAATGTATAGTGGGATGTGGAGGTTGCAGCCCCCCTGCAAAAAATGTGTTGTGAAGGCAAATCTGTTGTGGCTGGTCTGCTAACAGAATTCTGTTTAAAAAACAGGAAAAATATAGTTTTCTGCGGTGGTCTATGCTGCCTGTAAGTACCATAAATCTAAGAAACTCTGAGACCACTGTAGCTCAGAAACAAATTTCTATAGCAGAGGCCTTCATAAAAATTCATGCTTCTTTTTCATAGAAGTATTTTACCATGGATTAGCCCCTCCTCATTTATCTTAGATCATTCTGTCTTGTGTCTTTGCAGGTTTTGGCAGTGTACACTCATACACCTCCCAGCATGCCCCTTAATAACTACATTCCAGTGACCTCAAGATCATCTATATTTATGACTGCTCATTGAAAACTTCAGATTGCATTTTACAATGTCCATATTTTCTCCCATTTTCTAAACTGTTTGTTGTAGCAGGGGTCACAGTGGTAACAAGCTAAGTAAGACAAACCAGACTTCTGCATCGTAAACAACACACTCCTGCTCATCCTAGAAAACCCTCAAACATTCTTAGGCCATTTGAGAGATACTGTCTCTCCAGCATGTTCTAGATCTGCCCAGGGTCTTATCCCAGTGGGCTGCACCTGGAGCTTATTTCAACAAGAGTAGACTAGGAAGCATCCTCATTGGGTGCCTAAACCACCTCATCTGTTTCCTCTTAAGCCAGAGTAACAATATCTGTACTCTGAGATCCTCACAGACTCTCAAGCTTCTCATTCTGTCACAGAGTGAGCCTAGCAACTCAGCAAAGGTACCTCTTTTTGCTACTTTTACATGCAGTCTCATCCTTCTTCCTAGGAGTTAGTTCCTGCTTCACCATCATAGTTCAGTAGAACGTATGAAGTAGGGTTGCCACTGCACTCATCTTCCACTTATTTATTTATTTATTTATTGGCATTTGTTTACTGGGATAGTCCACTGGGCCCTGAGACCCCATTTTTAGTGGAAGCCCGGGGAGAAAAGCTCCAATACATGTAAAAATATGGAACAATTACGATAATATAAACAAGCAAGTTAACATCAAAGGTTCAGGATTGCAAACAGTTGAGAATTCACACATAAATATGCATACAGAAGAGCATAAAATGGAAAAATATATTTTTACAGGGTAAATACCTTTGGAGGTGTAGCATCCATATGAATGTGTAAGTCATACATAAAATTCCGAGAGCAATCTCCCCACCCCTCTACCCTCACTCATGAACAAGACCTCAACCTAATGTTAAGAATTTAAATGCAACTCTAACTCCTCAGCATGCAGCAGCACCACTAGAACTACCTACTCTTGCAGCATTTTCTAAAATGCATTCCAAAGTTACATAGTAATATGCCTTCTGCAGGTCTACAAAACGTGCAAATAGTGTTTGCAAATACCCACAATCTTTACAACATCAGTGTAAGGACAATCTGTTGATCTGCATTGTTCCTTTTGAGGCAAGGCTGACTGTTGCATTGAGTGTCGTTTGTGGTACTCTAGTGTAAACAGTTCCAGTAAGGTTGAGAAGTGGGATCCTTCTGTAACTGGAATATTCCCTCCTTTCTCCGTTTCTGAAAAATGGAGACGAATACCCTAGTTTTCTATTGTCTCCCCTAAAACTAACTTTTCATTAATTAAAGTGAAAGCATTATGTTAACCTTCTATCTTCATCACTTAAGGTCTGAATTGCACCAACTGCTTACTGTGCATATTAATGCACACAATTATTTGTACCATTCATGATGATCTTGGGAGACTTTTGTATCATTCATGTATCAGATTACTGGCATAAAATACCTATAAAGTAGTAGATTGCATTGTGCATTGGTGTTTTACCAAGTTTGTTTGTGTCTTTCGGCTTTTCCCAGTTAGGGGTCGCCACAGCGGAACTCCGGTCCCCTAATGATTGGCAGTAGATTTTTTACGTGCCGAGTTTGCCAGCCCTGATGCACAACCTTCAACGAAGGTATGCCCATTCACGCATGTCTCCACACAGAAGACGCTTTAGCTGAGAATCGAATGGCACAACGTCTTGTTTTACCAAGTACTGTAGATAAATGAAAATTCGCTGGGCAGTTACTTGTAGAGGGAATTGGAATATAGGCCATCCTATGATTTTCAACTGTAATCATTGTGATCTATAGTACTTTCCATGATAGGGACTCCTCCTCTTAAAGACTTGCCAGTAAGAGTGATGCTACAATCTACTTGACACAGCAGAGCACATGCCATCAAAGAAGGCAGTACAATAGATCGCACTGTCCTTTACAATTATGATAGTCCCTGTTCCCAATTGCTGGCATGCATAAACTTGAGCATGCCAATAAGGTGTCTCCTGCATCCCACAGTATTCACTTTGTTTATCCTTCCCCTGTTGTAATTTTTACCAACCTGTGAATAAATTTTATTGCCTACTCCTGATTTTTCCATGTGACAGTGCTGTCTCACAAGTGCTTGGTATTTCCCTTAAGCAAGTTAAACTAGTTCTCAGACTTGATTGACAAAGGTATTGATAGGCAGACCATCTTCACGCCACTGAATGGGCTTCATTTACCAAAGCAATGGAGCTGTAAATGACTACTTCTGAGTTAAATACATTATTCACCCACATGGAAGAATTATTCATATGATGCTGAAAGGTAAGGTAAGTTATATTTTTAGCTTATATTATGTTACAGAGATATAAAATGGAGTTTTCAAGTTCAGTATTTGCTTCCACTCCCTTGTTATAGCTTTATAAAATATACCATGTCAATGTGCTGGAATTTGAATTTAGAGATAAAGCATGTGAAGCTTTATGGGTGTTATTTGGTAGTGGAGAATATATGGGCTAGTTACCTGGAAGAAAATAAAAAGAAAAGTTAATGCACCTAAGAATAGGAGGGAATAAATTATATATACAGTATAGTTAGAGGGAGGTTCAAGCTTGAACCCCATGAATTAGCTGTTTTGTACATTAAAAAAGAACAAGGGTGAATATTGTCTAGCCTGTCCATACCTGGCAGTGCTATAATTAGTGTTTATTTTGGGGTAGTAGGATAGGATATTAAGTCATTAGTAGGTCAGCTGTTGTTGAAAAAGTAGAGTGAATAGTGAAACAAGGGAGAGGAGGAAACAATAGGGATATCTGATGCTTCAAACAGAAATATTATGCAAGTGTTTAAGAAACTTGGTAAATGAAAGTTAAAATTAGGGGCTGAGAGAACAAAAATAGTTTATAAAGATGTGTTAGGTAAGTTCTGTGTAGTGTACAAACTTTACCTTTGGAATTTTGTTTGGCATTTGATCCATCGGAAATTACCAGACAAGGCAAAAATTGGATGTAAAGGAAAAGAGAAAGTTTCTATATACATATATATATATATATATTTGATGACATGAAAACCAAAAATCCCCTCATTGTGAATGTTGTTTTATGAAGAAGATGGTGATGATTATGATGATGATGAAAAGCACTACTCTTCTTTGGATACACACCATGGGAAAGTTTAACTTAACCTAAATTACCATCAGATGGACTGATGAATGCATTTAGGACTGAGAAGTGTAATACTATTTCAGATGCTACTTTAAGTCATAAAAATGTAACTGTAGGTAACACTAGTAAAAAAAATAGTTTACAAAATACACTCAAGTCCTTGAAAAAAAAGAAAAATTAATGTAATTTATTCACTAATAAAAACATATGTGCTAGAGGTTGTGTATTGTGTTTATTGTAGTGTTGCATTGTCAGATTAAACACATGACATCAAAAATAAATGCACAAGCCACATGTGTTTGCAGAGCTGACATCGTGAAGACTTACTAATGTGAATTATTTTCATGCCAGGTTTACATAGCCATCTGCAATCTGTTAGGGTCTGACTGTTCTTGTAAACTGGCTTGCAGCATTTGATTAAATCTTGCTAGTGTCCCCACTTTTAAATATGATAAATGGAGGGCTTTTATGTGACGATCATAACTTATTTGTATTTCCCATATTATTTAAAAAAAATAGAAAGCACCAGATTGCATACAGTTCTAGGTCTAGTAAATGCTTGTAATAATTTGTTGGCTTCAAGTTAGTCCTTCTGCTGCTAGTTTAAGTCTGTTACCCACCTTTCAGATTTCTTTGTTTCTCATCAGGTATGATACTAAAGCACATGTACAGTAATTTTTTCCCCTTTTTTTGCCTGTGGTGCAAAGTCTTGTCCAATAAAATGAGATAGCAAAAACTGTTACTGCTGCTGCTAAGACATCTTGGATGGTTCCCAACATTCATTTGGAAATCTTTAAGAAACTACTTTTGTCTAACTCTAGTATTTCACTCTGTGTCATATCAATAAACACACATCATCAGAAGCAATATTACTTAGTGCACATAATTTAACAGGGACTTAAATGGAAACCAGTTTATTTGGGAAAAAAGCTCAATAAAAATGCACAGAACACATCATACACTTAGGGTGATGTTCATGGACAGCTTGTATAATTCTAAGAGCTGTGCAAGTTGCTTTAAGTATTAAGACAGGCTATCCTAATTCTTAGTATCCCTTGTTGCTCAGTAGTTTAGCTCTAGTATGCTTCACTGAACAACATGAACTTTGGAGTAGCATACAGTGTAGTAGTGAGGAGTGGAGATTTGTCTAAAGAGGTAAATTGCCTGGTATGATGATTCTTAGATGTCTGTACTAGACATTTTCCATGTAGACCAGTGCAGGATATGTGTCAAGTCTCCAGGGTACATGCATGAATATGAATCGGTTAATGGTGGCACAGCACAACTCTGTGTATCTGAGCAGCATGAGTTGTGCTGCTGCCTGCACTTTCATCTAGGGATTCTAGTGACTTTTACAGATATAACTTATAGTTTAGCACACCATTACCCACACGAGGAAAACTGACACCTGCACTTTGTAATAACTGTTGCTGAACCCCTAACCCTACCCCTACCCTTAAATTTAAACTCATCCCAGACCTAAACTTTAACCATCAGCAATATCCACTTACCTGTAACCGCCTGGGTATTCACCTCACCTGGAGTATCTAAGTGCCATTGGAATAAAGCCTAAGATTTTGTTCAAGCCTACCATGCTCACTTTATCTACTCCTGGCTGTGTCCTATCAGACTCAATAGATCAGCAATATCTACCTACCTATAACCGCCTGGGTATTCACCTCACCTGGAGTATCTAAGTGCCCTTGGAATAAAGCCTAAGATTCTGTTCAAACCTATCATACTCACTTTATCTACTCCTGGCTGTGTCCTATCAGACTCAATAGATCAGCAATGTCCACCTACCTATAACCGCCTGGGTATTCACCTCACCTGGAGTATCTAAGTGCCCTTGGAATAAAGCCTAAGATTCTGTTCAAACCTACCATACTCACTTTATCTACTCCTGGCTGTGTCCTATCAGACTTAATAGATCAGCAATATCCACCTACCTATAACCACCTGGGTATTCACCTCACCTGGAGTATCTAAGTGCCCTTGGAATAAAGCCTAAGATTCTGTTCAAACCTACCATACTCACTTTATCTACTCCTGGCTGTGTCCTATCAGACTCAATAGATCAGCAATATCCACCTACCTATAACTGCCTGGATATTCACCTCACCTGGAGTATCTAAGTGCCCTTGGAATAAAGCTTAAGATTGTATGTCACTAAGTAAACTGTATTTTTCATTCCTAACCTTTATGTATATACTTGTCCAATACACATCCTAGGTGTAGCAGTTTACCTGCCAAATCTGCCAGCAGCCATACCCCTCCCTGTCTACTACAGTTGCTCTCCCCGCCTGTCTCAAAGACATTGTACCACCTCTATTCTCCAACCACACTAATCCTCTTTCCTTCTGCATTACTTTTTCTTTTATTGGTATCCACTACTATATTATCTTTGCTTGGTACTTTCAGACTTCGGCCACTAGATGGCAGTCTTTATCCTCCTCTAATTCTCCTTTCTGCCACCCTCCCACCTCATACTCTACACCTACGTGCTTGTTGCACTTGTCTCCTTTCTTTTTTTTTCCCATCCCTAGTCTTTTTTAACCTTACACCCTATTCTCCACAGTCTACACATCACCTCTATTCTCCAACCACACTAATCCTCTTTCCTTCTGCATTACTTTTTCTTTTATTGGTATCCACTACTATATTATCTTTGCTTGGTACTTTCAGACTTCGGCCACTAGATGGCAGTCTTTATCCTCCTCTAATTCTCCTTTCTGCCACCCTCCCACCTCATACTCTACACCTACGTGCTTGTTGCACTTGTCTCCTTTCTTTTTTTTTCCCATCCCTAGTCTTTTTTAACCTTACACCCTATTCTCCACAGTCCTTATAAACCCTCTATCAAACCCTTCTCTCCACCTGCTTTACTCCTAGCTTAACCATTACCCACTCTGGCCTCCCTTCTCTCTGTTTTATAATTCCCCCTTCCTCACGCACACATTTGCCTTCTACTTACTAATTTTTGTTTTTACCTTCTACCTTACTGATTGTTTTTTCTCACTGCCTTTACCTTTCTTTGCTGTGCCCTGCTCTGTTCGCCCATCGGGCTCACTCCACTCCCTTACCCTACCCCCAATTCCCACACACCCCCAGTAGCCCTACACTTATACCTCTGAGACTCCTCCCCCTATCTTTCTCAACCTACCACTAACCTCATCATCACTAAGGCACTCCGAACTCAATCTGTCCTAATTAGCCTTAATTTACTTCTCACATACCACCACTCCCATACCTACCCTATCAATCCTCTAAACTAACTTTTGTCAGGATCTGTTTCCTACACATCATCTTCTAATTAGTCCTACTGACAACTTTAATCCAGCCCTAGCTTGTCTCACAGACACTTTCATTTCTTCCAGCTCTCCTCACTTTCAAAATAATCACAACTTACACTTTACACACTACCATGGCCCCAAAACACACTATTTTTGTCCCCACACTACTCTTAACTACAGTTATAGCCTCTCTAACTACACCTTATTCACTCACCTTCTTTGAAAATCTTACTCTATGCAAACAAAACCATAATTTCCAACAAACTTCTTCATTTTCTCTCCTCTATACCGCTAACCATAGTAACATGACCAGTACCTCAAATTATATTCTACCAAAATATCACAGAACAAGCCACATAACTTAACTATTAAAAGAACTTCAATAATTTCCACAAAATCTTTAAATACCTATATTTTACCCAACACCACCTCCTCCTTCATGGTGATATTCATCCTAACCCTGGCCCCAATAATGACAAGAGTAGCAACCTTAACAATTTAACTTTATCCAACACTCCTTTCATAGCTAAAGAACTTAATTCCCTCCTTATAGCACATCTAAATATTAGAAGTATCACCAATAAAATGTCCCACCTACATGCACTACTTGATCTACACTCTTTTGATATTCTATGTCTCACTGAAACCTGGCTTAAACCATCTACTTTAAACCATGAAATTATCCCCCCAGGATATAATATCCTTAGATGTGACCGAATAAACAAAAAAGGTGGAGGTATAGCCATACTTTACAAATCTCATCTCCAACTTTCCCCCTGTAATGTGCTTCCATCATTAGATGCTAAAACTGAAGCATTGTCTATGAAACTCCAAATCAACAACTCCAAATCTATCTACCTAATTTGTATGCATCTACCTCCTGGTAATAATACTAATACTCTTGAAAACATACTTAGTTATCTATCTAACCAACTACCCCAAGGAACCATTGCACTGGGCAACTTCAACATTGACTGGTTCACCTACAATACCCAGAAGCCTACTAACCACATAAATCTCTTTGGGTTCTCCCAATTAATAACCACTCTCACTAGAATCCACAAACGTAGCATGAAAGAAACTACTCTTGACTGGATCCTCATCAAAAACCAGCCTAATATCTATACTCCAGGTACCCTCCCCGATAACATCAGCAACCATATGCTTACATATATTACTAGAAAAAAACTTCATGTTTCAGCAACTGATAATATCAAAACCTTCCACTGCAAAAAATACTTCAATCCTGATAGCTTCCAAAATGAATTGCTAGCATGCAACTGGTCACCTCTTACCCATCTTGAACTTGATGAAGCTGTGACCTACTTTAACACTTATTTTCTTCAAATTCTTGACTACCATGCACCTTATCGCACTACCAGAATGAAAACAAAAACTGCTCCATAAACAAACAAAAAGCAAAAAATGATCCACAGAAATAAAATCTGGGCCAAATGGAGAGCCACCAAATGTCCATCTCATCACCTCCTCTTTAAACAGCTAAGAAATGCTACCAAAAAAGACACGCTTAGAGACAAAAAAGAATACTACTACCTACACCTCCAGCAATCCACTGAATATACCCCACAAAAATTTTGTTCAGGGATAAACAAACGTCTTCAACCAGGACACCCTACTACTCCTATCCCATCAGGTTTCAACCATAATAATTCCAATCAAATCCCTGATGCCTTTAACAACTACTTTACTGAAGCCATACAAACCCTAGCCAATTCTTTACCTCCCTCTTCTACTCCCCTATCAAATACTCTCAACTCTTCTACTCCTACCTTTCACCTACAACCTGTAAGTACATATCTTATCTACAAACTACTTAGAAAACTAAAACCATGTACACCATCTGCTGATCATCTCCCATCAGAATACCTTCAGATTGCTGCAAAGGCTTTATGTCACCCCATATCTATCGTCATTAATAGAACTATTTCTGAAGCTAAAATTCCAACCATCTAGAAAGTTGCCCATATCATCCCTCTTCATAAAGGTGGGTCTTCCACTGAACTCTCTAACTTTCGACCTATTGCCTTACTCTCTCCATTATCTAAGATAATGGAAAAATGTATTCACAAACAACTACTTAACCACCTACTACAAAACAACCTACTAGCAAACTGTCAGCATGGCTTTAGACCATTCCACAGCACTACAGCTGCACTACTCTCCTTCACTGACTCTATAAATAAAAATCGGAACAACTCCTTCTCTGCTGCAATATTTATTGACTTGTCAATGGTAACCATAACTTGTCAATGGTAACCATAACTTACTTCTAGACAAACTAAATTCCTATTCTCTTAACCCACAAGCATTACAATGGTTTAGGGCTTACCTTCAAAATAGACAACAAGCAGTACTTTGGGAAAACAATCTGTCATCATTACTTCCCGTAAATATTGGAGTCCCACAAGGCTCTATTTTAGGTCCCCTTCTCTTTTCCTTATTCATCAATGACCTTCACTTGAACACACCCCAAGCCACCTGCATCCAATATGCAGATGACTCATCCTTAATCTGTACTTCTAAGAATCTAGCCTCCCTCCAGTCAATTACCCAAAATGTATTCCAAAGTGTTGAAAACTGGTTTATGCAACACTGTCTCCTCCTTAATCCCAAAAAAAACAAAACTACTCCTTTTTACGCCAACTCATAAATCACCAAATCCATTCTTTACCATTACCTCTAATAATGCCACCAACATAACCCCAGATACTACTACCCGGCTATTAGGAGTTACAATTGACAATCACCTTAACTATGATGAACATATTAACTCCACCATAAAGTCTGTTAACAAAAAACTTGGTTCTCTCTATAGAATTAAACCATTCCTTACCGCCTTAGCCAGGAAGACTATTGCCCAGACCCACCTCATCTCTACCCTCTTTTATGACTCTGCCATATATACTAAGTTATCTAAAAACAACCTCTCAAAACTTTCTACATGTTATAATAGCATTGCTAGATTTATCACATGCTCTTCCTTTAAAACTCACCACTGCCTTAACCTTAGACAACTTGGATGGCTAGAAATACAGATCCTTATACTCAGTAAACAACTACTTGTTACCCATAAAATCCTGCACTATCCCAATAATACCCCTATTCTCATAGATCTTATTTCACCATACAAAAATCTGTCTACACTATGTTCTGCCAATAAACATCTGGTATCCTTAGTTAAATCCAACAACAAAGCAGGTGACTCTCTTTTCTCTAATACTATAGGAAAAAACTGGAATCTGCTCCCTTCTGAACTATCTACCCTAGCTTCTACTACTCTATTCAAAAAAACATATCAAAGAACATCTTAAAGCCCAGTGGCTCTGTCCTTGTTCTAACCCAGACTGAAATTCCATGCCCCTCGTGCTCAAATCCCATCCCCACACACTAACCTAAGCATACAAACCAACTCTTTTTCTCTTTATACCTGCTCTGTTTTTGTGATCCAATAATTGTTCTTTACTTTTCCCCTAGCAAACCTTTGTATATTGTCTATAATCTATAATTTGTATTATATTTATTCATATAAACAATGCTATCTCTGTACTGTAATTTTAATATACATGTCCTTTTTATAAATTGTTAACGTTTTAACTGTTTATGCTGGAGCTTTTCTCCCCGGGCCTCTACTGAAAATGGACATATATCCAGTTAGACTAGCCCAGTCAACAAATGTAAAATAAATAAAAAAAAATAAAAAATAAAGTCCCTAGTTTGTGGAATCACTACAAAAATGCATTTGGCAAAATACTCTTTCATTCAGTATGGCACTTAGCCAAACTCATTGAAATGGGCTCTGTTAAATTAACTCTTTTTATGCTCATCTGCTTATTTCCCTGTCCCTCATTCAGCAGTCACTGTGTTATACGATCCTCGGGAAGAACCAGATGTTTGAGATCTAGGCCTAAAATAGTCCATCCACATTTAAATGGCTGCAGTCAGGAATTGTGATGGTGAATCTTGAAGTTAAAGGGCTCAAAAGTCAAAGTCCTTTTTGACAGTTTTAAGGTTAAAACCTTGTCCATAGAGCCAAAATAAAGGAGCTTTCAGTTACTAATATAATCTCTCTACATAACTGATAACATTTAGGGTGGTATATTTATACTGATTACTATAGAAGTTCCAATAGTGATAGAAGAGGAAAAAAAGTTAGTAGTGGTAGATTTGTGGCAGTAAGGGACTACTAACAAAGGAGGAGTGTTATGCTAGCATGAATTTCTATTCCAGCAAAAACTTGTTATGGAGCTTAAGAAAATTTAAGGAGAAATAATCCCCTTTCAGCAGGGAATATTATTTATAGGTAGGGAATAGAACTTGATATGCAACAGTGAAAATGCATCTGAGGACATAGAAGGGAAAATTTAACAAAACAGGGTAGATTTCTGAAGAAATTTATGAAAATATTTGGTATGCAAGACATGAATTCAGTAGTAGGAATTCTGGCAGAATTTATATATTCTTCCCCAAGGTACAGTAACTGGGCTAGATCAGACAGAAATTATATTTCACAAGAACATGTGCATGCAATTGAAAGCTTCAACATACATCCAATAACTATTTCAGATCATGCGCCAATAGCAACTAAGGTAAAAATGCAGGGTAATGAGGTAAAAATGAGACACTGGCATTTTCCCACCTACTTGTTTAAAAGAGAGGAATTTAAGTAAGGGGTAATGCAAATTTAGAGTTATTAGGGAAGATAGAAATTTCTTCCAAAGTAAAAGCTAATGAGTGGGATAAAATGAAAGTGAAGTTAAAACTAGGGTAGAAATAAAAGAAAAATAGATATAGTTAAGAGGTAACAAGAATTATTTTAGAGCAGAAATCTCACAAAACATGAAGAAGTGCAAATGTAAAGTGCTAAAGAAAAAGCAAGTGAGTATCTAGATAATATGCATGAAGATTAGAAAGATTACTGTTAAACAACTGTTTTTTTGATAACTTCAGAGCACAAAACCTCTTAGCACAATGATGTAGGCAACAGAAAGTGGAAAGGGTTGTTGCCATAGGGAGCCTATAACAAGAACAATAACCAGAGATCTTGGAGAGGTACTAAGATATTTCAGAATTGTTTGAAAATTTTGTATAAAGCAGAAGAATGTGGAAATCAAGAAAAAGCATAAATGGAAATATTTATGGAATATTTAAATATGCCAAGGGTCACTGTAGATGAGGCTTAACAAGTAACAGTTAAGATAGGAGGAGATGTGATAAAAAATGTGATGTATAATCAATCTGCAGGAAAGTCTCCAGGAATAGATGATATTTCTGCAGAAGTTTGGAAGCTAGAAGTGAAGAAAGTGATAAATATCTGGAGGGTTTTGTTTAACAGTATTTTAGGAGAGAAGCACCAACATCCTGGAAAAAAGCTGTGGTGTCTGTAATACCTAAAGACAGTAAAGATCCATCAGACCCAGCTTCATATAGACCCATTTCAAGTTTAAACCATGATTATAAAGTGTTTGTCTGTAATTGTTACAAGAATGGCAAAGGGGTTGCCAACACTGATAAATATGCATCAGTGTAGTTTTGTGGAGGAGAGACAAACATTTGACAGCATTAACAGAACATTGATGATCCAGAGGGAAGCAGAATATAAAAAAAATACTGCTGTTGGCTGGTCTTGATGCAGAAAAAGCATTCAAAAGAGTAACATGGGATTTTATGAGTAGGGAAATGGAAGCATTTGCATTCTCTGATACTGTAATAAGGTTATTTATTGGGATGAATGAGTGATCGGAGGCAAAAATTAAAGTAGGGGGGTATCTTTCTGATAAATGGTGTCTGAACAGAGGAAACAGGCATGGGTGTCCTCTTTCTCTGTTGTTTGATTATATTTAGAGCTGTTGACAAAGAAAATTAAGGGACTCAGAACTTCAAGGATATAATTGGCATGGTAATCAAGAAAAGTTGGCTTTATTTGCAGGCAATATTATTTTGTACCTGTCAAAAAAAGAAAAGGACATCTGATTGTTTTCAAACATTCAGAGACAGTTTCAAGTTTTTTGGGATATAAAATTAATGAAGACAAAACAAAAGCTATAGCTATAAACTATGTACCTACACTTGAATTGGTTCAGCAATACCCATATCATTGTGACATGATAGAATACAGTATTTAGGAGTATGCGTTAAAAGGGACTCTGTTATACCAGCTAAGGATATGACGAGACTAAACAAAAGATAATACAAAAACTGGAAGCTTTTGTTTATGAATATGGATAGCAAGATTCAAGCAGTGAAAATTTTTTTAGTCTCTTTAGAGTTATGTACGGGTCAGGCTTTATCTAGTAGAGGAGAAGTTGTAGACAGTAATTAATAAAGAGTTGAATGATTTTATCAGGGGGAGGAGGGCAAGGGTCAAGAACAAGGTAGCATAGGATTACCTGTTTTGAATATTTTTCTACAAATTTATTTGAGTGAATTGAAATCCTAGCGATCACATTTTCCAGCATTATCCTATGTTTGATTTTAGTTCAGCTAATGACATTTCAGCCACCTGATTTAGTTATTTGGCTGTTTTGAAGGGATATTTTACAGCTATGCAGTTAAGGTTCATTTACATAACACAAGCTGGAAGCTATAATTCAGTGTGAAAAGGAGTGATGATGAACCAGCGGGGGGGGGGGTCAAGAATTAAGGAGAGACTGGAATTTTGAATGCATATCCTTAAGGAAAATAACAGCAGCCATATATAATATGTTCATAAAGTAGCAGAAAGTATTGTAAGAACTAAGCCAATATGAAAATGAAGAAAAAATATTCTACCTATAGGGATGACTACAGCTAAGGATACAGAACAGGCAAGAGTGGCTGGAATTTACTGAATTAAAATGACTAAGCAACCAAGTTACTGGGAAAAATAACTAGAGAGGGAAAGATAACAGAATGGGGAAAAAAGCCAAGAAAACATTTGGACTTAAAGGCTAGAGACTGCCTTCCCTATCATGGATTGATGTCAGAGTATTGGCAAAGAGAATGGGATTGGGGAATCTTAAGTGAAAGACATGCTGTGGTAGAGTTTTTAGTTGGATCATGAATAGAAGCTGCAGTTAAAAAAGGTAATTAGTAGAGCATATAAAGTATTTCTTGATAATTATAGGAATCAATTAGAGGAGGTTAGAAAAGATTGGGAATAGAGATTGGATGAGCAATTCACAATGAAACAATGGGAAGATAAATGTATACCTTCCAGATATGCAACAAACTCTAAATTTAGGATTTATGTATAGATGTGTTTGTGTGTGTGTTTTTATGCCCCAAGGACACGCCAAACATTTTTTCCTCAGGTAGATGGCACATGGTGGAGGTGTGATAGGGAAGAAAGACGTAACAGAGAACATATATTTAGGGAATGCAATGAGTTTGCAGACTGTAAAAATTCTGTACAGAGTACTCTGTCAGAAATATTGGGTGAGCAAATGGGTGTAACTGAGGAAATATTTTTTTTTTTTAACTGGGATACAAGATCTGAATTGCTTAGCATAGTAAGGACCTGTTAAGTTTAATTCTGGTGGCTGCCAAAAGCAATTACTAGAAAATGAAAATCAATGTCTAAACAAACTATATTTGAATTAGTGAATATTGTAACAGATAAAAAAAACTCAAAGTGAGATCTTTTGAAAAGGATAGAAGTAGAAAAAGGAAATTGTGGGAAAAATACATGCTTAATATTTTGGAGGAGGAGTGAGATTTAAAGGAAGGCAGGAATTGAGCAATTTATGCAATGCGGGATTGATGATAATTGCATAAAGAATGTATATGATGTGTACTGTTTGTGACTTTGCACATGTTAACATGGCTTATTTTCTTTTATATAAATGTATGTTTGCCTATATCTTAAGTGATAATTCAACAAAGGTGTTAAAATGTTTTAGGGTAGTAAGGGCCCATTTTATGTCTTTGGCATTTCTGTTCTTTAGCTGAATAATGTCTCTGAGCATTTCTGAGATTTTTCAGTGACATAATATATGCAATGCTGTACTCTTTGTATAACATGAGACATTACTGAACCTATGTCTACTTCAAAGGCATATGTGCATATCAAGAATTGCTTGGAAAAATCTGGTACCATTAGTATTGGTTCCATATGCAACATGTCTTTCAGTTGCTTAAAGGCTTGTTCTGTTTCAGCTATCCATTTAATTTTCAAGGGAGCCTTGCCCATGGTCAGGCCATTTGGGGGGCAGGCAGTGGTAGCAAAATCAGGAATTAATTTGGAAACCTAAGCAACTTATGCTTTTTCTTGTTTTGGTTTAAAATTAGGAATACATTTACAGTAATAGCAAATCAGACCTAAGAAAAGCTGTAACTTGTTTTGTAGTAGTTGGCATGGACTAGTTCTTTATTGCTTCACCTTTTTTCATCTGTGGTTTTACTAAACCCCCAGACAGCAGGTTTCTGTGATGACTAACTTGTATTTAGCCAGATCAGCAGTTACTCCAGCATGAGATAGAGAATCTAAGATTGTTTGGGCTTTAGAGAGATGGTTTCCCACTCCTTAGAAAATATTACCACTTTACCTAGGTAGGCTGCTGCTTATCAGCTATGGAGGTCTAAGAGTATTTTGTCTGTCAACCTCTGAAATGTTGCAAGTCAGAATTGCTTCTCTAAGTCTTCTGATCTAAAGTGGAGGCCATGGCCTCTTCTCATATAAATACAGTAATAGGATTTACCTCTTTGTCTAGGTCATCCTTTAAAAAGAGCAGCTCACAAAACTATTTTTTTTCCTTACGGGTATAGTAAATTTGCATATTTTTTTCTTCAGTAGTTTACTTGCTTTACCATTAGAGTCCTCTTTCTTTTTCAGAGTAATTCTCTTCTTTAGTATAGCAGGGAGAAGAATAAGACACTTTTCAGTTTCACCTTTCCGTCTTTCGTCAGTACTGTGACACCAGTGCCTGGCCCAGAAATCAAGGAGCCTCAATCCTCACCACTATAAGAGTCCCCACTGGCACAGCTATAGGGTCCAGATCTCAGCTTAGTGGGCAAGCTAAAACCTCTAGCACCCTCTCTGTCCAACTAGTGCTTCGTGTCCCTACCCAAGTAGCTGACACACACACACACACACACACACACACACACACACACACACACACACATGTATGCACTTTGAGAAAAGTTTATACAACCACACATACACTCCTGCACAGTTTCTCCAGCTGTGCCCCTTTCTCCCAGACTATACGGTAGCTCCACTTGCCACCACCCACTAATACTTATCAGCTACTCAAAGGCCCTTAAAAGGGTGTCCAATTATTACTGTGCAATATTATCCAATTGGTAGTTGTGACTAAACAGTCAAGGATTATTAGAGTGACTTGGTACAGGATCAATATAAGCGTGCAATGTACTCTTAGAGCTTAACTTATCTCTACATAAAACAGCTACAGTTAAAAGGTTTTAAAATATTTAATAATAAATAATTAAAACCACAAGACAATACTTTCTACTACACAGTGCTAGTCAAGAGTTCAGAGATCACACAGAAATACTTAAAATAATTCAGTAGTACAGTTCTGACATCATAGAAAAACACTTAGTCTAATCTTTCTAGTACCTAGCTATTTCTAAAAGAAAACACGAGTCTAAGATAACTTACATATGAGCAACACAGTGCTGTGAGTCAGATGATCAAGATTAAAATGCTTAATGCCTTTTGATTCTCTCTGTTTAAATTGCTATTTTCAATCCTGATTCCCATTACATCATTTCACACTTTCCTGGTGTTCCCAGGCCAACAGATACTACATAATTGTTATATTGCACGTGCAGGAAACTACAGCCATAAAATACATTCCACATGTAAACTCTAGTAATTATCCATTAATTTAAAAAATAGGCAGGATGCTTCACTCCAGACTCATCAACTCCAAATTCTAACTTCAAAGGGGCACACATGAAATAATTTTAATTTCAAAGGACAGACAAGAAATGCTTGACTTAGTTTTCTTTACAGCATTGGGTAATATTGCTACATTGTTTTAAGTTCAACATTTCACAGTATATTCTTTCATTTAAGAAACAAGCTTGTATTTCAACATTTCACAGTATTTTCTTTCAATTAAGAAAACAAGTCTGTAGTTCAACATCCATATTTACAAATGATAGAATTATGTACCAAATTCTATTTGACGAGGCTGGCAAACTTCACCCATCTCTACCAGTCTTCATACCCCCCCCCCCCCGGAGAAATCAAACTAGTTTTTCAAGTGACCCTTGAGAAACGTTGCTTGAGAGAGTTAGGTTTATCTGAGTATACCTTACCCCATTCCCTGTCTTGAGAGCCCATCTGCATTGGCATTGCTAATCCCACTGCAGTGCTGCACTGACATATGATATGCTTGCAATCCCAGGCTTCATCTTAGCAACTTGAAATTTTGCTGGCTGGCTCTGTTTAACCATATTAGGGGGTTGTGATCTGTCATAACAGTGAATTTTCTTCCATACTGATAAGGCTGAAGTTTCTGCAAAGCCCACACTATGGCTAGATATTCCTTTTCTACAGCTGCATAGCATTCCTCCCTGGGTTGGAGCCTATGGTTGAGATAACCACTGGGTGATGTTCCCCCTCTGAAGAAATCTGGCTACGTACAGCCCCCACCCAGTGGTTTAAAGCATCCACCTGCACAACAAATTATTTGCTGTAATCTGGACTGGCTGACACAGGGGGTCCTCCCAAAGGTTCTTTAAGCTTCTGGAATGCCTTCTCACATGCTGGGGTCCACACTACCTTATCTGGCCTGTTCTTCCTTGTCAGGTCTGTGAGGGGAGCAGCTATGGTACTATAACTGGGGACGAACTTTCTGTAGTACCCTGCTGTCCATAAAAATGCCCTCACCTGCTTTTTGGTAACAGGTGCAGGCCATGCCTGAATGGCTTCCACTTTGGCAGGTTCTGGCCTTATCTTACCACTCCCCACTCTATGTCCTAGGTAGGAAACCTCTGCCCCCATCTGACATTTGCTTGGCTTAATGGTCAACCCTGCCCTCTGTACTCTGCCCAGCACTTCCCTGACATGCTGAAGGTGCTCTGGCCAGGAATGGCTGTAGATGGCAATATCATCTAGGTAAGCAAGGGCAAACCCTCCTGCTCCTGCTAGGATATGATCTGTCAGCCTCTGGAAAGTCACTGGGGCATTCTTCATCTCAAAGGGCATCTTTGTGAACTCATACAAGCCAAAAGGAGTCACAAGGGCTGACTTCTCTCTAGCACTGGGAGTCAAGGGCACCTGCCAGTAACCCTTGGTAAGATCAATGGTTGTATGACACTTAGCCCCACCCAGCTGCTCTAGGGCCTCATGTGTCCTAGGCATGGGGTAAGCATCTGACTCTGTGTGACTATTTAATTTCCTGTAGTCCACACAGAACCTGGTGCTGCCATCCTCCTTTGGCACCAGCACCACTGGGGAGGCCCAGGGACTGTTGAATCACCCCTAGTTCCAACATCTTCTGTACCTCCTCCCTCGGAGTCTGTTTGACTCTCTCAGGCACTCTATAAGGGGCCTGCCTAATAGGCCTTTGGGGTCCTGTATCCGCCTGGTGCTGCACCAGATGGGTGCACCCTAGTTTCCCAGTGAACATGTCTCCAAATTCCTGCAACACTGCTTGGATTTCTCTAACCTGGGCAGGAGATAGCTGCTGGGGCATTGCTACCCCTTCCACTGAGGTTTCAGCCCAAGCCTCACTGAGGATATCAGTCCCCAGATCTCCCTCAGACTCCTCCTGCAATCCACTGCAGATGATCAGCACAAGGGCCTCCCTATCATGGTAAGGTTTCATCATGTTAACATGGTACAATATGTGCTCCTGCCTTCTGCCTGGCAGTTCCACCATGTAGTTAACATCACTTACCTTTCTTACCACCTTGTAGGGTCCCTCCCAAGCTGCTTGCAGCTTGTTGTGTCTGACAAGAATGAGAACCATTACCTGCTCCAACACAGCATACTATCTAGCTCGAGCATTCCTGTCATACCACACCCTTTTCTATTGTTGGGCTTCTGCCAGGTTCTCCTGAGCAAAGCCCATGAGTTCCCTGAGCCTTTTCTTGAGGTTTAGGACATATGCCACAACAGACTCCTTGTGAGACTTGCACTCACCTTCCCACTCATCTCGAATTAAATCTAGAGGGCCCCTCACCCTATGCCCATACAGCAACTCCATCTGTGGAACCTCTCTGTAAGCAAACAGATGGGGCAAATATTTGTCCCACTCCCTCTTAAACTGATCTGCAAATGCCCGTAGCATGGACTTGATTGTAGAGTTTATCCTCTCAACAAGACCATTAGTGTGGGGATGGCAGGGGGTGGTCTTCATATGCTTCACCCCACAGAACTTCCAGCAGGTCTGACATGACATTGGCACCTCTGTCAGTCAGTATTTCTTTTGGGAAACCTAGCTTGCTGAAAATCTCTAACAAAGCATTTGCCACCTTCTCTGCCTCAATGGAGGACAAAGCCACTGCCTCAGGTTATCGTGTAGCATAATCCACTACCACTAGGATCTACTTTTTCCCTGTGGAACTTGGGGTACTCAGAGGACCCATAATATCCATAGCTACCCTCTGAAATGGCTCTTCAGTCACAAGCAAATGCATCAGAGGAACTCTCACCTTGTTTCCTGCCTTGCCTACCTTTTGGCACTGCTCACAGTTCCTGCAGTACCCTGTTACATCTCTGGAAATTCCAGGCCAATAGAAGTTCTGCATAATACGTCTCTTTGTACATTTTATGCCCACATGACCTGCAAAGGGAATATCATGGGCTATGGCTAGAAGTGCCAGTCGGTAAGCTCTAGGCACTACCATCTGCTGTGTTCTCTCACCTTCTAGCCCTCCTTCAGGGGTCCACTCTCTATATATTAACCCTTTGTCCCAGTATACAGATCCCCCTTTCCTTGAGAATCAGTTGCCTGCCTAGCTACCTGCCTCAGGCCTTGCAATGTAGGGTCTGAGAGCTGAGCCTGTCTCAACTCTCTCTTTGTAACCCTTCCCAGCTCCCCTTCCACAGGAAGTCTGCAATCTTCTGACAGTGGTGCCTCACTGTCAGCCTGGGTACTTACTACTCACCTCTACCTTTGCAGTCAATCTGTCCAAGGGACCATCAGTGCCCACAAGCAGCTGTGGCTCACATTCAGTCTCACTGCTATAGAGTAACTCCCTCCCTGAAGTATCCACCTCACCAGTCCTGGCTGCAAGTATGCAGTCTGTCTGGGTCTCCCCCAGGCTACCAGACCCACATGCTTGTCTCCTAGCCTGACTGCATGTGACTGCATAAGCACATGGTATTGCCTCATCCAAATCCTTCCCTCTCATGACATCTGCAGGATGGTAGTTTAGTACCCCTGTTGTCTCAAGACAACCTACTATTGGCATTTTGTCTTTCCCACTTACTGGCTCCCTCACCTTTGATTCCCCACCTTGCCTCAGTGGACACCTGTATGCCACATGACCCCACTGGTTGCATTCAAAACATTTAACCCTAGCTCCTGGACATGTACCTGGGCTAGTGGCTTCCCCTGATACTGGCAGATTCTGTTGAGGCAGTCTGTGCTGCCCACCATGGGTTCCTTTAGACCCATGAGCAGTACTGGGGGTCCCCTTTCTGTGCAGGGCTGCCTTGTTTGCCAGGTATAGATCTCCCCTCTTCCCCAACTCATCTGAAGTAGCACATTGTCTATCAGCTAATCAGATCCTCATGTCCTCAGGCAAAGTCATAAGGGCTTGTTCCCTCACCAAAAGGTCTGCCAGCCCTTCAAAAGTGGTGACCTGACATCCACTTACCCACCTATGAAAATAAGTGCTCAATTCAGCAACATATTCATGCACACTTTCATCTGCCTTGCATCTATGCTCACAAAACGTTTTCCTATACCTTTCAGGTGTTAGCTTAATAAACTCTAATAGACAATTTTTACAGCAGTATAATCAAAACATGCAATGTCAGACATTTTAGATAATACAGTTACAGCTTTACCATGGAGTTAAGGGGGTCAGGAACCATATCCAGAGCCCTTGGTCAACTTCATACTATTTACATACCCTCTCAAACATATGACTGAAACTATCAAAATTATCCCCCTCTTTAAACTGCAGAAGAAATTTACTAAACTTTTGTGCTTCTGGGGTCCAGTTACTCCATTCCCCATTACCTCCATGACTTTGGAGGAGAGTCAGCATCTCTTTCTCATGTTGCCTCTGCTTCTCTTTTTCCTCAGCTTCTAGGTGTAGCAGTTTCTCATTTTCCTCACTCTCTTGATGCCTCAGTCTCTCAGCTGCTTCTAATTCTACATGCCTGGCCTCCAACTCAAGTCTCTTAGCTCCATTTCAGAAACAAGCTTGTATTTCAACAGTTCACAGTATTTTCTTTCAATTAAGAAAACAAGTCTGTAGTTCAACATTCATATTTACAAAGGATAGAATTATGTACCAAATTCTGTTTGACTAGGCTGGCAGCCTTCACCCATCTCTACCAGTCTTCACAAGTACGAGATTCACTTTTCCAATTTCTACACCTATTTACCTTAGTGCATTCTTAACTGTGGGCTCTGCCTTGTTAGTTTCTACACTAGCTTCCTTAACTAGTTAAAATAATGGAGTCTTTTGGTAAGACTGTGTAACAGACTTATCTAACCATTATACATAGAGCCAAATATTATCTCTTTTTGCAATTTTTAGTCCTATGCTGTTTTCTTTACCTGAGCTATGCTTTTCTGGCATTATATCTTGTTGGTCTCTCCCCTGGATCTCTCAGGGCACTTTGAGTCAAGGAAAGTCCTTGTCAGTTACCATTTGTTAAGTTGGACAGTAGAATTTCTGGATAAACATATGACTTCAATATTCTCTTTACTAATTGTTTTATGTTTACAGTCTTATTGTACTGTAGTTAGTGTAGTCATACTCTGTGATTCCAGTAACTTTTGCATTTCAGTCTCTACCACACTGCTACACTTGACAAGTTTCAAAACAGCACAGTAACAGTTGGCAGATCTTATAGTTCTAGTAGTTAAAAGTTCAGCATTATGACTTTCCATAGATTCACATTTCTTCGGCAAGCTTTTTGTTACAGTTTGTAGGCTATCGTTAACTGTTTTTGCTGGTATAATATTGCAGTCACTAACTATGAAGTATATAGCCATGTATGCTTTTATAGAACATTTAAAACAAAACACCTCAGAAGATACACTGTTCTTCTTTGGAAAAGAGACATACTTAGATGAAAGATTATTAGTAGCCTTTGATGTATGCAAGTCTGACTTAGGGTTTATATTTACAGTTAACAAAACAACAATCTACCAAAACAACTAGCTGTTCTGAAGATGTCTTAAGATCAGTCTAGAATATCCACTTTCTAAAAGTCACTAAGGAGTTCCCATTTAAGGTTAATGTACACCCAAGACTTCCAAATTTTTTTACAGTATTTACATGAGATTCTGGCTACCGTTTTACTGTGCACAAAGTCAGTCATTTGTGACCTTACCAGTCTTTTCTTATTTAATGTCCAGTTGTGAAACTTAAAGAACTGTGTTTCAGGTGAAGCTCCAGCCCTTGCCAGAGTTTCCCATTTCAGTTTCATGTGCATTAGCACTGAAAGTCTGTGTGCGCCTTCAGTGAGTCTCTGCTTAAAATGGATGACAAAATACTGTACCACTCAACTTGGGCCCAGTTTTTTATTGCTGTGTACTTTCAGTTGCCAACAGGTAGGCCCTCATGTCATTTTCCTTCACTTTTTTTCTTTCAGAAGCCCACTGGTGTTTGAGATTTCCAGCAAGGTATTACACTCATTTGTCCTGTTATACATTAACTTGTCTATTGCAATATTTATTCTGCATATTAATAAATTCTCTATTGCTCTGGTGTCACTCATCACCTCTTTTTAATGCATGATAAAGGCCAACTCTCCACCCTTCCCTTACTCAGTCTGTTACATGCCGTGGCATGCTGCATTGAGTTAATATAAATATCTTAAACTGACAGCCCATTAATCAAGAAATATTTGCCTGTCTTTCTCTTTCATTAAAAGTGTCAAAAGTTTTTAATTTCACTGATATTCGTTGTTTTTGAAATGCAAGTTGTGAATTTTTTGTGCTAGCATCATTCTCAGTGCTGATAAATATAGAGCCTGATGGTTAATCTCTAACTGATCCTGATACTCCAAAAGTAGACTGAAGGGATGATCGTCATTTTCTCCCCAAAGTGTCTCTCATGACTTTCTCAAAACCTTTGTGGATTGATTTCAACCTTGGACAAGTCCCTAATATGAAGCCAGTCTACTACTGCATCCATTTTTCATTATCAGCATTTAGTATTCACCACTGGTTGTATTCTGTCTAATCTTTCTCAGTTGTGCAAGTATATGTGCAAGCATTTCCAGATGAATATCCTGAATTTATGCATCTTTGTAGCCTTATGTGTCACTGTCATACTACTCATCAAATTCTCTTTCATTATTTCTCTGCCCTAACTGTAACTTGCATCTTACCAGTTTCTTTGTTATATTAATCACCTTGTATGACTTGGAGACCAATCCTTTGAAGACTTTACCTTCTCTATTATCCACCTAGTTGACTCCGACTGTAGAATTACTTCTGATGTATGCCATTTAAAAGGTAACATCTTCATTTGTAATCCTGCATAATATACCTGCATATTGTCTTCCACCTGATACAGCTGCATGATGTTTGCTGCCAGGTTAAATTCTAACTGCCTTCTGTTATCTGGCACAAGTACTTTAGCAAGACCCACACTTTTCTGTACTTCCAGAGGAGGGTTCCTCTATGCTTGCTTGCTTTGTTGTCCCATAAGTAGTAGTTCATCTCTTCCTTCTTAAAAAGATGTCACTAGGAGTATGCAAATCCCCTTCACTGCTCGTCTTCTCATATATAGTAACCCTTCTTTAATTCCCTAATTATTTAATTTGTTATTACTGTAACATGTTTTCAATTCAGTTCACAGTGCTGAAAATTTTGAATAATTGTACTCGACTCATAAGCTACTCTGTTTAATCTCATTTAAGCTAGAACCCAATAGTGTATATATATATATATATATATATATATATATATATATATATATATATATATATATATATATATATATATATATATATATATATATAGTATATAGACCAAGAACTGCTATATGTACAAGGTGGATGTTCTTCGTGTTTTACTGTTGCAGTCATCACATTTGGGTTATCTGCCTGCAGGTAGCCCTCAGTCGGCCTGAATACCAGTCTTGGATTCCTGCATCGGATGCTGTCTCTTCTTCCATGACGTCAGGTCGTCAGAGGTATAAAACATGCAGCTGATGCCATTACGTCAGTGCCTGAAACAGAAGCAATTCGCAAGTGTCGGTCGGCCAACTCCTGAAATTTTCATTTTCGAGTTTCAGAACTGAAGTCTTCAAAAAAATAAGTACCCCGTTGGGGATCTTTTTTCTTGCTCCAACAGATGTTAGTAAAAGTTAACAATTGTCTTACCTGTGGAAAGCAAATACCTCATAAAGATTTTCATTAGTACTGCATCCCTTGCTTAAGCCAAGACCACGACGTCCCTCGCTGTCGGTTTTGTGCCTTGTTCAACCCCTGAACTATCTTTGCAGCAAATTATTTTAATACTTGGTATCAGTACTCCGAAATGGCTTTGTTAAGCCATCCGACTACCTATCTTCCTAAAAAACATAACGATAAAGACAAAAGACAGACGCATAGGTTCAAAACTGCCAACAACGCTTCTGTTAAGCTAGTCGCCAGTCCATCTGTACTCAGTGAGGCGCTTTCGTAGCCCCTGATACCCGCTACCTCAGATGCGCATACCTCTGCTGAGACCCATTCAGAGTCCGGTATGCTGCAAGATGCTTCTTCAACTATGGAACCTGCGGATGTCTCTACCTTGGATGGGTCCAAAGCCGCTGTGCAGATACCGGCTTCTGAGGGTGTATTTAGACCTACAGACTTGCATTTTAAACCAACGCCATTTTCTTCATCCAGGCCTGAAACTCGATACACGCCTAGAAAACCGACATCCAAACTGCATGCTCAGGCCCATATGCCTAAAAAAACAAAAGCTTAGAATGGCCGAAGACCTTTTTACATTAATTAGGGGAAGCCAGCCTTCCCCCTCTAAGAGATCTAGAACTGAATTTCCTTTTAATTCTTCTGATCAGGAAACTGATATTTCTGTTCCTTCTGATGACCAGAATTTGCCCTTATCTACCTATGAGGATTCTGATGCAGAAGATTCCATTCCCTCTGCTTGCCCTCCTGAAGATTTTTCCTTTGGTGAAACCTTGCACACTCTTAGAGAGCATTTCCGCTGGGAAAGCCAAGATTACTCTGACTCCAAAAAGAGGCTTAGGGAATTCTTACTTCTAACTCAACACAGACCTTTAGCTATCCCTCCTGTTCTGGACATTGTAGGTGATGCTTTATTGGAATCTAGCCTTTCCCCAGACACTTTACCTCCAGCTCCCAGAAAACCTGACTGGTATTACAGAGTACCTGACTCTCACAAGTTCCTGTTCAAGAATCCTACTGCGGATCCAGAGACCATTTCCCAGGGACCAAAAGGCTTTAAGGCTACTGCTGCCAAAAATCCTACCTCTTCTGATAGAGATTCTACAGCCTTGAACTGATGGGGTAAGAAGGTTTACACTTCTGCTACTTTGGCCATTAGAGCTTTAAATTGCCAGTTTCATATGTTAAAATACCAGCAACATATGGGACTATTTAAACAGAAAATGATGTTGATTCCTGACTGTGCTGAACACAAAGAATTACAGGATTTAATGCATTCTGCTGAACAAGTTGGTAAACATACTTTGCAATGTGGTTTTGACTCTTTAGAAGCATCTTGCGGGGCTGCTGTCACTGGGTCTGTACTTAGAAAGCATGCCTGACTTAAGGAGCAAAACTTGCCACATCATGTTAAAGCTAAATTACTGGATGCTCCCTTAAACCAAGACCGCCTGTTTGGCAACAAAGCAGAAGAAGTCCCTCAAAAGGATGGAGGAAAAAGCTAAATCTATGCAAACTGTTAAAGATTTCCTACAAGTACAGCCTCCTAGATTTAGTAGGCATTGGCCTTCAAAGAATTGGCCCTTTCCAGTCTCTTCCAGGCCTTCTCAGTCCAAACCCAGGAACAGCAGACTACCCAGGTTACATTTTCAAGCTGCACACATGCCTAAGCAGTGGGAGGCTCCTACTTCCAAAGCAGGGAGTAGTAAGCCACCCCCCTACAGAAAAATGGCACAATGACTTACCCTTAGCCCTTCCAAGCCCTGCTCAACTGTCTGCTCCCTTAGGAGGAAAACTCACCCTGCATGCAAAAACTTGGGAAATCATTACCCAGGACAAATGGGTTTTAAATATGGTTTCCCAAGGATACAGATTCCACTTCCACAACCTACCAACCACAAACGGTTGGCCAGACTTACCCCAAATCAGTGAGCGGAGGCCCAACAGCAGGTTCTCTCTTTTCTAAGTATAAGGGCTACTCAATCTGTGCCAGTAGATCAAAAGGGACAAGGTTTTTATTCAAGACTTTTCCTGGTACCCAGAAAAGGCAGCTCTTGGCATCCTATCCTGGACCTCTCTATTCTAAATAACTTCCTAGTAATCCCAAAATTCAAAATGCTAATACTTCAACAGCTGCTTCCTATGCTAGGCAAAGATCCCTGGTTGGCAACCTTAGACTTAAAGGAAGCTTACCTGCACATCCCAATAAGGAAATCTTGCAGGAATTACCTACACTTCATGGCAGGCTCCATGCACTATCAGTTCACTGCACATCCCTTTGGCTTATCTACTGTGCCCAGGGTATTCACAAAGTGTCTAGCTCCAACCATTGCATTTTGCAGGCAGAGATATATTCAGATATACCCATACTTGGACGATTGTCTGATTCAGGCAGAAAGCCAGGACTTGCTATTAAAACATCTGGCATTCATAAAGAAACTTCTGACCTCACTGGGGTACACCATAAACGAAAAGAAATCTCACCTAGTACCCTGCCAACAGATTGTATTCCTGGGATCAAGCTTGAACACAACTTCCCAGATGGCTTTCCTCATTTCAGAGAAACAAGTTTATATGACAACCTACTTCAAACTTTTGGCCACAAAGTCCCAGCTATCTGCAAGGAAAATTGTGCAAGCCCTGGGGTTCATGGCCTCTTGCAGTCCACTAATTCCATATGCAAGACTGCATATCAGGAAACTACAAAGGTATCTAAAAAGCCTATGAAGTCAACATTCTCAGGACCAGGAATCAACGATTCCTATCATTCCTTGTATAAAGATAGAGTTCCTTTGGTGGGCAGAGGCCTGCTACCACAACAAGGGGCTCCCTTTCACTCGACCCCTGCTGCCCACATCCTAAAAACAGATGCATCAGACTATGCATGGGGGGGCTTACTTGGCAGACAGTGCATTCAGGGCAAATGGAACCCGAGACAGATGCAACTGCATATCAACCAAAAAGAAATGTTAGCTGTACAGAATTCCCTGACAGCCTTCAAAGACTGCATCCTTCCAGGGCAGTTATTGGTAAAGACAGACAACACCACAGTTATGTGGTACATAAACAAGCAGGGGGGAACCCACTCGTACCCCTCTGCAGACTAGCCATGGCTCTGTGGAACACAGCCTTGAGCTACCAAGTGCACCTACAAGTTCAATTCCTGCCAGGCAATCTAAATTCAGTGGCAGATGACCTAAGCAGAAATCTCATGGACCTACACAAATGGAAACTGGAACCAAAAATATTCAACCTCTTGAGGAACAAATGGGGGATTCCAGAGGTAGATCTGTTTACCTCCCCACAGAACTACCAATTGGACAAATTCTGCACAAGGACTTCCCACAGTCAAGCTTGGAAAGTAGATGCCCTGTCCTTTACCTAGGAAAGCCTCTCAGTTTATGCCCCCCCCCCCTCTGCCTCTGTTCCTGAAGGTTCTGCTAAAGGTCAAACAAGACAAGCCAAGGACAATATTGATTGCACCAGACTGGCCAAGCCAGCACTGGTACCCCCTCTTGCTCAGTATGACATTGCTAGAACCATGGCACCTGCCTCAGACCTTTTCCCTGCCATCCCAGCAGGCCAGACAGATTCTGCACCCTCAGCTTCAAACCCTGAACCTTGCAGCCTGGCTAATTCCTTGAGCTCTCCAATAGCATCCCTTAGTAAGCAGGTGCTAGATGTCATTCTGGAGGCAAAGAGGCCTAGTACTAGAAAATCCTATGCTGAAAAGTGGAAAAGATACTGTTCCTGGAGCCAGACTCAGGGAATGGGCACAGTGGTACCCAGCTTACCTCATATTCTTCAGTACTCAACAGAAATGCTCCACAAGGGCCTATCCTTCTCGTCAATTAAAATTCATGCCTCCGCCATTTCAGCACGTTATAATACTGAGACACCCCTCTCACCCCCTGCTAAAGCAATTCCTTAGAGAGGCCAAAAACTTAAGACCCCCTCCCCCAGGAGAGCCTCTACTCCAGCCTGGGACCTTAACTTTGTTATTGGAAAAGCTCACTCTCCCTCCCTTTGAGCCAGCTGCAACTGCAGAGTTGAAATTCCTTTCTTGGAAAACAGTTTTCCTTCTAGCCATCACTTCAGCAAGAAGAGTGTCTGAATTACAGGCCCTCATGGCAGTGGAACCCTTCATTATCTTACACACAGACAGGGTTTCCGTCAGGATCAATCCTTCTTTATGCCCAAGGTGGTGTCTAGTGTGGCCCTAAATCAGTCCATTCATTTGCCTACCTTTTTTCCCCTAATTCACAAAACAAAAGAGAATGAATTCTGCACTCTTTGGACGTGCACAGACAACTTAGATTTTATTTGGACAGGACTAAGCCTCTCAGAAAATCTGAACAGCTACTAGTTGGCCTTGCTGCAGGAGCAGAGGGGAAAGCCATTTCAAAGCAAACCATTTCTAAATGGAGAGCCCATTGCATTAATTTCTGCTACAAGCACCATGGAAAACCTACCCCACAGGGGATAAGATCACATTCCACCAGGGCTGCATCTACCTCTGCAGCTTTTCTCAGAGGAGTCCCTACCAGGGACATCCTAGAAGCTGCTACCTGGAGCTCTGTACATACCTTCACCAAGCATTACCACATACCTATTTTTTTCTCAATCCAGAGCTGGTTTTGCCACTGCAGTCTTGCAGGGCTTAATAGCTGGCCCTAATGCTCTCTAACTTCCTCCTCCCTTCCTTAGCTTTGGGAATCAACCCAAATGTGATGACTGCAACAGTGAAACAAAAAGAACATAGTACAGTTGTGTACACTTACCATAAATGTAGATGTTCAAGTGTATTCACTGTTGCAGTCCTGGTTACCCTCCCTCCAGCCCCCTGACTTCTCTTGGCTCTACCTTTCCTTCTTGTTTTGTGTATTTAAGTTTTCTGGTGTATTTGCTTTTTGATGGAGATGTACCATAATATATAATTGCTTCCCATTGACCGGGCACCTGACATCTGGCGCAAGAAAAACTGACATAATGGTGTCGGCTGCATGTTTTATACCCCTGACAACCTGACGTCATGGAAGAAGAGACAGCATCTGTCGCAGGAATCCAAGACTCTAGTATTCTGGCCGGCTGAGGACTACCTGCTGGCAGATAACCCAAATAGGATGACTGCAACAGTAAATACACTCGAACATCTACATTTATGGTAAGTGTACACAACTGTACTTTTTAAAAGGGGCAGAGACACAAGATATCAATTTGCCAACATTTGTAAAATAATAAAGAAAATGCGTAAGTTTTAGAAAAATATGTACTGCTGTTTTATTGACAAATCTAAAGCCGTTGACTATGTGGACTACAGCCGTGTCTGCCAAGTTTTTATAGAAAAAGGGATACCAACTTTATTTGCCTCCTGAGGAATCTGTTGGCAGAAGAAGAAACAACAGTTAGGGTCAAATATGGGGTAAGTAACTTGTTCAAGACTGAGGAAAAAGAATACCAAGGTTGTATCCATCCATCCACAACCACTTTTTTCTCATTTTTGCATATGGGGTTGGGGTGTCCTGTCAACAGTGACAATCATCTAGAGGCAATGCTCACACTGCAGTTGTTTTTCCATACTGTATACATGTGCCCACACAGTCACACCTTTGTACAATTTAGTGTGTCCAATCCACCTGTTGCATGTCTTTGGAAATAAGGGAGGAAACCAGAGTGCCCATAGAAAACCCACATGAATACAGAGAAGTCATGCATACTCAGCAGAAATGGCACCCCAGCTGAGAGAGAATCAAACCAGAGAATCTCTTGCTGTGAGGTGATGATGCTGCCAGCTCTGCCACAATTCCAGTCTGACAAGATTGTATATTGTGCTAGTTTAATTTCTCCAAGACTTTTCGTTTGGTATTACCATGATGGGAATGGACCCCATTCCTAAGTCAAAGTATGATTGGAGTTGGTGAAATGAGTATTGTTTCAATCTTTGATGTTAGCCAAAAGTGCTCTTCACAGCACTCACAATGTGCCCAGGGATAACTCCTGCAATTCATTTTTAGTTACATGTATCAGTAGCATATCTGTATATGACTGTCAATTTTCTTTTTTATGAGACCGCTTGCTACTAATACTATTGATAACTGTCTGAGTATTCTTCCTCCACATTGCCATCATTTCTGCCTGCAAATCCTCATATTTTATGACGAGACCCCTTGCTACTAATGCTATTGATAACTGGGTATTCTTACTCCACATTGCCATCATTTCTGCCTGCAAATCCTGGTATTTTATGACATTGTGTCTATCTGTATGTAAGACACTATAATCACTGGGTGTAGCAATTTCTGTGATCGATGCTACTTTTGTCTTCTTATCATGGACTACTGTATCTGGTTTTCTTGCATCTATTTTTGAACTGTTGGTAACAGATGATCCCATGTAACGTAAACTTTTTTATTTTCTATAATGTTTTGTGGCTTATTTTTCCAGTGCATCTCAGCTACTTCAGTATTGTAATGTTTGCATAATAACCCCAGTGGAACAGTCTTGCCACATTATTATACCTTTCAGTATACAGACCCTCTGGAATTAAAGATGTGTGACTGTTTTCAATTCGGTTTTATAAAACCAGCATTTGTCTGTTTCTCCAATATGTTCAGTGGACTTTGTAAACCATTGTGTACATAGTTCACTGTCTTGGGTCACCAATATGAACCTTTTATCTTTTGGTTTAAATTCCCCTCTCATTAACTATTCCTGCGTCAGATCCTGATCAACATGAGTTTGTTCCAAGAGTTTTCTGTACTCGCAACTATATTTATGCCTTTTCCACATTTCTTGTATTCTTATTTGATCCTTCACCTTATATTTTTTCTTTTTTTTGGCACATTCATTTACTGCCTGATTTTTGTCTACTTCTGGTTTGATTTCCTTTCCTGCTTGACACTGATATGCTTCTAAAATAAGCTGGGAAGTCCTCTTAGACTTGTTCTTCTCATGTTTTAAAACTTTCACTATGTTTAGATCTTGTGAGGTCAGCAGATATGTATGCAGTTGTACGATTGTAGATCTATACATGTAACCAATTTTGAGGAAGTCCATACCTCCTTCAGAAGGAGGAATATAAATATAAATAATTTGATAAGCATGAAGCATTTTTCTTGTTTTCCTGTCCAACTGATTCAGTACCTTTTGGGAACAGTCAATAACCCCAAAACTGGAAGTTAGAGTCTTTATTATTGCATGCAAAATGCTGAGTTAGATAAATCAAATACTGGAATCAAAAGTACTGGGGGGAAATATTAGCAGCCTCATGTATGCAGATGATACCAGTCTGATGGCGGGAAATGATGAATAGCTTCATTACCTGTTAATGAATATAAAAGCATAAGCTGTCCATCATTCCCTGCCATCAGACTGGCTTTCAGCTGAACATAAAAAATAAATATGGAGGGGAAAAGTATTTATTTAGTAAATAAAAATATGTTATCTGGTATTATCAATGCTTTGCGTAATAACTATGAATTTGCAGTTGTTAATGGACAGATTTGGTGTTATAAAGTCTTTGAGGCCACAAAGAATTGGACTCCATTAAATGACTGAGCATCAATAACAAAAACCACATTTGCTTACTGTTTGACTCTGAGCAAGTCACCTTAACCAGACAGTGCTCCTGGGTTGCCCTTAAAAAGGGACATTTGTGTCTGGTGGGCTTCCCCTGTTAACATATGTATAAAAGAATTACCAAAGAAGCCTCCAACCTAACAGACAGTGTTTAACATGCCTTTTTTATCCATTTACCCAAGGTGACCATCTCCTAATATTCTTATCTTTCCCTCCCTAGGCAGCTTGTTCCTTTCCCATCCCAAAGTCTTCCACTGCATCTGTTATTATATCTTTCTTTGTTGGGCCTTCCCTCTTCTTCTATTGCCCAGTTTTAGCTTTTTTGTTGCTAATATTACAACACCAAATAACTCTATGAGGTGGGATGATTCCTTGTTATTCTGCCATTAGTTTAAGAAGTAGTTTGACTGTGATATTTCTGTTTTGCTCTCCATCATTTCCTCTACTGTTGCAACAACTGCTGCTCTAAATGCACTTAAGTGCATCCTCAGATAATGTGTAACCAGTTCCCAATAGTCTCATCTCAGCATTTCTAGTATTTATTATTTGCCGTATCAACTAATCCTTCTATTCTCTGTGGAGTATGAAAATATTTATGAAGGCACTTCCATGCAAAACGTCCTGAATCTTCTACTTTTTACTGCTTTAGCTGATGTGAAAACCTGAAGCCAATCTTTCCACATAATTTCTACCCCCAGCAGTGTTTCCCATCCTTCCTTTACTCTTGTACTTACTTGCCTGTGATCAAATTGTGCACATAGCTTCACTGCAGCTATTATGGTAGACTCTCCTTGTGTTACCTTTTTTGATAGAGCAGCATCCGTTTTATGAACTCAGGTCAGTCCTCTTGCTTTTTTTTTTATTCCACTTTGTACTCATTGCCTTACATCCCATTATGTTATGTAGCCATTCCATGATCTAGCCCTAAGGCAAATTTCCTTTGAACCTCACCCCACAACAGTCTTCTGTTTGTCATAATGTAATGCCAGAATCTGATACTTGTTTTTTTTTTCTTCTAACCATCTTCTTGCTACACTGTACTTCAGTTGCTTTAATTGGTAATACTTCCTGCCTCCCATTTTCTTACAGTTCCTACTTGAATATCTCATTCACCACTTTTTTAATAGTGACTAGCATTGGCTCGTCTACCTTTTCTGCCTGTCCCCTCATTAATGCTTTCAGTATATCCTTGTGGCCTGTCCATCTGATCCTCTCTATCATTTTCTTCCATATTGCTTTTTATTATCCATCTTGGAGTTGCATCGTTCTCTCCCCATGAATGGCCTTTAGATATTTTTCCATATCCAGAGCTCACAGCCCACCAATTTCTTTTGGTGCCACTGTTTTCCCTGATTTTTTATTTTGATTAAGATCTGTTTTCTGGTAACTTCTACACGGGCCGTCCTAAGTATAAGATGTGCAGCAGTATGTGCCCATGTAGTGCCTCAATTATTTCCATTTCTGCAGGGTTCTCTCTAATGTTAACAATTCTGCACCGGGAACCAAACCTCACCAAAACAGGTTAACGGAGGAGAAAAAGGCACAAATCAAGGCAGAAGTGCTGTGTCCAAAGGATAATCTGTCAACAATCCACAAAAAATGTATAGTGCTGCAAGGCCAATAAACGCTCCAAGATACTGAAGTTACGATAAGTATCTTTATTAACACAAAACACAGTGCGTCGACCTAGGTTTCGTCCGACTCCTCGGACTTCTTCAGAACACTGTAGCACCCAAATCTGAGTGCTTATATATCCACTTTAATTACATTAATTGATCCATTTTGAAATTTCATTGTTTTATTTAATTTTAACGTAATACAGTAACAATTTATTATACAACACTCATAGCATCATACATTATATATTTTGGAATTTTAGCACACATTAGGGTATCTGTTGGCTTATCATATTATATTATATAACATATTACACAATATATTAAACAACATGAATTGAGATATGTTTATTATAAATGAGGGGTTTTTAACATATAATATTCAATATTTAATCATATATACATATATTTTATATATATTTTTTAACAATATATATTTATGCAACATTCATACATATGTATATACATATACACAATTTTTAAGCAAGGTCATGTATGTATTAAGTGTTTATTTAATATTTTTAGTATTATTCAAGTTTGTTCATGTTTTAAACTGTGTTTCTCAACCTCGGTTTCATTTTTAAAGCTGATTATTTATTTGTCTTATTATACAATTAAGTGACTTGATGGATCAATTAATGTAATTAAAGTGGATATATAAGCACTCAGATTTGGGTGCTACAGTGTTCTGAAGAAGTCCGAGGAGTCGGACGAAACCTAGGTCGACGCACTGTGTTTTGTGTTAATAAAGATACTTATCGTACCTTCAGTATCTTGGAGCGTTTATTGGCCTTGCAGCACTATACATTTTTTGTGGATTGTTGACAGATTATCCTTTGGACACAGCACTTCTGCCTTGATTTGTGCCTTTTTCTCCTCCGTTAACCTGTTTTGGTGAGGTTTGGTTTTCTCCCTAATGTTAACTAGTGTCTCTGGATATAAATTTTTTAATGCCTTTTTGTGCATTTCTTTCAGCCGTACCCCTAGACACTTTAGGCCATTATTCACCCAACCTATCTGTATTTCCTTCCTTGTTACTTCTCCTATGTTTACACCTGTTATTTTTCATTTTTTTCACTCACCTTATACCCTGAAAAACTTCCAAATACCTGCAGGTACTGGATTAATCTGTCCAATCCCCTTCCCCTGTTCCACAGAGTTAATGTTAAATCATTAGCATGGAGACTATTTTGAGTTCCTTCCTCCCTCACTGATAACCCTCCATTTCTGTTTTTTTTTTAATTAGCTGCACTAATGGCTTGATCTATATGGTGAACAAATTGGGAAATAGTGGGTTGCCTTGCCTCATTCCTGATGTGAGCTCAAGTCTCTGAGACAAGCCAGTCATTGCTTTTATCCTAGCACTTGAACCTCCATATACTGAGTATATCAATTGTACAATTCTCTCTGGCATTTTTGTCATCTTTAATACTTCAAATAGAAGTGTCAGCTCCACCATATCAAATGCTTTTTGAACCTCTAGGCATACTTTCATCATAGATTGCCATTACTTTCCGCATCTTGCATTACCATCAAATGTACAGATTGAATTGTCAAATACTAATTTTCTTCTTCTAAATCCACACCGGTCCTCCTGCATTATCCCTGGTAAAATCTTTACTAACCTATTTACAAGTATCATCATGAAGATTTTGTTGTCGTGGTTTAAGATAGTTATTTGACTGTAAGAACCTGGATTCTTTGGGTTTCTCCTTTCCTTTGGGATTTCTACTAGAACCCCTTCTTTCCATGAGTTTGGGATGACTATTTCTTTTAATATATTGTTCATTAGTTTTTCCCAAATAAGTACCACCTTTTTCTTTACTAATCTGCATATTTGTATTGTGAGACCATCTGACCCTGGTATTTTGCCTCCCTTCTGGTTTCCTAACACCTATTATAGTTCCTGTTTCATGATCCTGTATACCATTTTTTCCAGATACTGTTCTTATTTTGTCTTCTCTTTCCCGCTAACCTCAGCTTTTTGAAGGTCTCTAATGTCTTTCCCCTTTTAAATACAATGTGTGCCTTTGTTGGATCTTTGAAGTAACAGACTAATCCATCTAATTTTAGTTCCCTAAGCCTTCTGGCTAAAGCTGTCATAGCCCAGGGAGAGTTTGTGAGATATAAGCCTGATGTGATAGTGTTCAATCTCGCCGTTTGTTCTTACACATGGGTTCGGAGCCGATCCTCGGCTCCGTGCCGGCCTCTTGCAAGCTCTGCATCGAGAAGAAGCTCGAGACAATCTAATACCCACAATCCCCCTCTGCCTTTACCTCAGATCTAGTTTGCCGCTGCTGCATACGCATCGTTGGGAGCTAGCTCGAGAGTCTAAGCTAAGATATAACTTTATTTTGTTATATTTTATTAGGATTCTATTTCTATTTGATGTTTTTCAGTGTTAACTGTATGATTGTGTTGTGGTCTCGTTAAGTTATTGGTACCGTTAACTAAAATTATCGGTTAAATATTTGTCGGGGCCTACACCCTTCATAAATTTACCTAGTTAAGGAAACTTTTTACCGGATTGACAATTTTCATCGGATTTGACTAACTTTATCGGATTTGACTGTTTTACTGGATTTGTCTTTCTTCCCTATAATGTCTGAGAAGGTGAAGTCTGGTTTCAAGCGTTGTCAGTGTGGCCAGAAAATGTCAGTCACTGACAACCATAGTTCCTGCGTCTACTGCCTTGGCCCTCTCCACTTACAAGAGGATTGCTCCATCTGTCACTCTTTTAGTGGGAGGGTCATGACAGATAGGCGCAGGAAACTAATGGACAGAGGTCTATTGAAACCTTCTTTCCAAGAGGCTCTGGATGCTTCTGACCAGGCATCGAAGTCCTCTAAGGAATCGAAGACGTCGGAGCCTAAGTCATCGGCTCCGAGCTCTTCATCAAAGGTTAGATCACCGGTTCCACAGACTTCGGGGCCGAGTGTTCAACTGGTATCGGTTCCTGAGCCTCGAGTCTTGGAACCGGTGATGGAGCTCCCTCCTTTGACCTTATTGAGGTCGGCTCCGTCTTCGGTTCCTTCGACCCGTTCTTCCTCCAAACTTTCGGATGTCGATGTGGATCGCGTGGTGCAGAAGTTATTGGAGCATTCGGCCCTCTCCAAACTTATTTCGGTTTCCACCCAGTTGGTGTCGAAACTTGAAGGCCTCCCTGTATCTCCATCCATTCCTCCTCCGAGACCGATTCAGTCTTTGGAGCCGGAAGAGGCTGATCTACTGATTGTGGAGCCCTCGGGTCCAGAACCGTCCTTTTCTCGGTCTGTTCCCTCACCTCGACTCCGGACCCGATACCGGAGTCTCGGAGCCGACGGTCTGTCCTTGGTTCCGGGGCCGAGAGTCGAACCGACGTGTCGGTTCTGACTCTCCCCCTCGGGGCCTCGGCGCGGATCGATTCGGCTCCGTCCTTGGGGTCGATGCCTTCGGTGCCCGTGTCGGGGATTCTTCCCATTTCTTCGGAACCGGGGGACTCTTCGATGCGGGACCCGGGAGCGTTCGACCTGATGAGGAAGGTGTTGTCTACCCAGACAACCACTTCAGTGGAAGCAGCCTCTCCTCCCCATAAAGGGCCTTTGTCTTCATCTGCACCCACGGCCACATCCAAGCGTCGGGCACCAGTGTCTCAGCCACCCCTGGAGGGTGCCCCCTCTTCCTCCGAGGCTTCTTCAGATGCTCCCCACGAGGAAGTCCCTAGGAAGAGATTGTGTAAGAGGAGACACTTGGATTCTCCACAGGAATCCTTAACATCTAATACTGACTTAGATGAGTCAGAGGGGTCCCCTAAGTCACCTTCAGAAGATGTCTCTTTTTCGGACATATTGGAGATCCTGAAGCAGAGAGGTGACTGGCAGTCCCTTCCCCCTTCTGAGGATGAGTCAGTTCTGCTGAAGGCATTTGGTGCTCGCCCTTCCTCCTCCTGGGTCACTCCACCCTTCGACGAACTAATGGAACTAATTGCTCGAAGGGCGTGGGAGGCTCCTGACACAGTGGAACCTGTTCCAAGGAAACCTAACAAATACATCACAGCACCTCAGGATAAGTCCTACCTTACAAAAGGAGTTCCAGTAGACGCTATGGTGGTGGCAGCAGCCACGAAAAAGGAGATGTCGGAGTCTTCTTCGTCTGTCCATCCTCCTAATAAAGATTCTAGGACGATGGATAGATACGGGAAGCGCATTTTTAGTTCAGCGGCTTTTTCCATGCGATCCCTGAACTATTTGACCCATTTTACACGTCTACAGAGGGATCCAGTCAAAGAGTTGGGAGATACCCTCCAGGGTACTACAGATGCAGCTGTCTCAGAGAAAGTGACAGCGCAACTTAATACCCTAACATCGATTGTTAACTCGTCCATGAGGCTGATTTCCTACGCAGAAGGTTCGAGTAGGGCAGCAGCTTCAGCGATTGCTCTTCGCAGACAATCCTGGATGCGCCTATGCTCCTTTGCGGAAGCCTTCAAGTCTTCCTTTACAAACGCCCCATTTGACGGTGCCACTCTCTTTGGCCCCAAAGTAAAGGAGACCCTTACCCGGTGTGAACAAGAGGGAAAGACTCTGTCTGCTGTCGGAGTCCCTTTTCTCACCCCAACCAGACCGTACCCCAAAGGGCAACGTGGTGGAAAAATGTGGTTTCGAAAACCCCAAGGATCTTTCCCAGGCACACAGGGTGATGCCCCCTCTAGAGGCAGAGGAGGGGGCAGAGGTGGAAGACGCCGCCCAGGCGGCAGAGAGGGGTCCGCAACATCAAGGTGACAGGGAAACACTCCTGGTAAACCTTTCCAGCACTCCTGAGAGGAGGCCCGACTGTCCTGCTCTGGAGGCAGTCGGGGTCGCTAGCTTTATACCCTCAGGCCTGGCAAAATATAACTACAGACAAGTGGGTAAAAGCGTGGTTACCAGAGGTTACAACATACCCTTTTATCTCATCCCATCCAAAGAAAAGACTCCCAGATGTACCGCCCCATCTGCAGAGCCAGCAGCTATAGAAATTTCAAAGCTGCTAGAAAAAAGAGTCATCCAACCAGTCCCAGCGGACCAGCAAGGATTCGGGACTTACTCAAGGTTCTTTTTAGTTCCAAAGAAAACAGGGGACTGGAGGCCCATTCTAGACCTAAGTTACCTCAATACTTTCGTCAGGAAAGAAAAGTTCCGAATGGTCACGCTTCAATCGATCCTTCCATTCTTACAGAAGGACGAGTGGATGTGCTCAATAGATCTAGAGGATGCATACTACCACATCAAAATGGCCAGGGCATCCAGAGATCATTTGCGCTTCCGGCTGGCAGCCAGTCACTTTCAATTTCGAGCCCTGCCCTTTGGTCTGACCTCAGCCCCCAGGGTCTTCACCAAATGCATGGCAGTGGTAGCATCTCACTTGAGACGCCAGGGATTCCAGGTGTTTCCGTATCTGGACGACTGGCTCCTTCCGGCCACCACCCAGGCCAACTACTGCAGGCCAGAGACTTTGTTCTTCAACTGTGTGTTCACCTAGGGATTTCCGTAAACTTCGGAAAATCCTTACTTCAGCCATCACAAAATATCTTGTTCATAGGAGCAGAATTAAACACACGTCAGTTGATTCTGAGGCTTCCCCCAGAAAGGATATTATCACTTCAGACTCATATCGTCTTCTACTCTTGTCAAGGAAATCTCCTGCAAAACTAGTACTGAAGGTGTTGGGCCTCATGTCAGCCTCCCTTATTGCAATTCCCTGGGAAGGCTGCACATGAGAGTCCTACAATGGCTGCTGTTTGCACAATGGTCGGTTCAACAACTACCTCTAACACACGAGATTCTTATAACAAAGACATGCAAAACAGACCTAAACTGGTGGCTTCAAACGTGCAACCTTTCCAAGGGAGGCCGTTTGTGCTACCCACCCACAGTTACGGTGACCACGGACGCTTCCCTGATAGGGTGGGGGGGCATCTTTCAGGGACAGACAGTCCAAGGCGAATGGACCAATTTGGAGTACAATCTGCACATCAATGTTCTAGAGTTGAGGGCAGTGTTTCTAGCGTTGCAACACTTTGCTCCCCTTCTTCCTCTAGGGACTATTGCAGTTCAGACGGACAACATGTCTGTAGTCTGGTACATAAACAAGCAAGTGGGAACCAAGTCCTATCAGCTATGCAGAGAGGCCATGAGAATTTGGCAGTGGGTGGAGTCCACGGGTCGCTTTCTAATAGCAACGCACATCCCGGGGTCATCCAACGTCATAGCCGACAGGCTGAGCAGAGCAATTCTGTTACCGCACGAGTGGTCCCTAAAACAGTCAGTGGCGAAAGGATTTTTCGCGTGGGGCCAGCCTTCCTGCGATCTGTTTGCGTCTCCAATGAATGCCAAATGCAGGAGCTACTTTGCCCTATTACCCTCCAGGGAAGTCCCCAGGACGCACTGGTTTACGATTGGCCCCGGGACTCCTGTACGCATTTCCTCCATTTCCTCTGATATCAAAGTTTCTCCAGAAAGCCAGGAACCTACACAGGACGATAATCCTCATTGCCCCATTCTGGCCTCGTCAAATTTGGTTTCCCTTTCTGAAGATACACTGCATTCGCGGACCCTGGATTCTGGACCCAGAGCCAGACCTATTGACTCACTCGTCAGGGGTTCCCCATCCCGCCGGTCACTCCATCTAGCAGCTTGGCTGCTCCAATTCCCAACTTAGCCAGGTCTGATCTTTTGTCACCAGCAGTCCAGGATATATTGGTGGCTTCGCATAAAGCTTCCACTACTAAAACATATGCTAGCAAATGGAAGCGATTTGTATTCTGGGCGAATACACACCATGTGGATCCTTTTATAGCTCCTTTGAATAAGATATTAGAGTTCTTAACGGACTTATTCCATCAGGGTGCTTCTCCTGCTACACTAAGAGTTCAATTGGCTGCCATTTCGAATTTCCATGTGGAAGAATGTGGAGCTCCTGTTATGGCTCACAGACTTTGCAAAGCCTTTTTAAAAGGAGTTTTTCATATTAGACCACCGGTCAGATCTCCTACGTCACCTTGGAGTCTAAATTTATTGTTATCTATATTAATGTTGCCCCCTTTTGAACCTGCCTCTTCTTGCCCATTAAAATTTTTATCCTGGAAAACTCTCTTTCTGGTAGCCATTACTTCCGCTAGGCGAGTATCTGAACTTCAGGCTCTCTCCATCAAGCACCCTTATTTGATCTTTCACTCTGACAGAGTTTCTCTTCGAACCAATTCATCCTTCCTCCCTAAAGTGTGTTCTATTAACAATATTAATCAGTCCATTGAATTACCCACTTTCTTCAAAAACCACTCCAACAAAATGGAGTATATGTTACACAAATTAGATGTTTACAGACAGCTAAGATTTTATTTGGATAGGACAAAAGATCACAGAAAAACAGATCAACTCTTTGTGGCTTTTGCTGATAGCAGGAAAGGACTTGCAGTTACCAAAAGAACTCTTTCTAAATGGTTAACGGATTGTATAATCTATGTCTACGATTCTTCAAATCAACCCCTTTTACACAAACCCAAAGGACATTCCACAAGGTCAGTGTCTACGTCTTTGGCTCATGCAGCTCGCCTACCACTGGACGCTGTTTGTGCGGCTGCTACTTGGTCTAAGCCACATACATTCATTTCTCATTATAAGGTAGACAAGGTTTCTAGGGACAGGGCAACCTTTGGTTCCACTGTGCTCAAGAACGTCCTCCCGTGAGTTCCTCAGGAACAAGGAGCTAGGGACGCTACCCATGTGTAAGAACAAACGGCGAGATTGAACACTATCACATATAGAAGTTATGTCCTTACCATAACGTTCCATGTGGAGTGTTCATCTCGCCTTTGTTCTTACAGTCCCACCCTCCCACCCTTAGGAAGAACGTTCTTTGATGCCTGGCCAGGAGCATTCTGCTTCTGTTACATTATTGTGTACATAGTTGGCATATATATATATATATATATATATGTGTCTGTTTAGCTTATATATAGTTATCTGTAGATTCTTTCTGTACATATGTGTATAAGCATGAATGTGCTATTCTGTAGATTGGTTTGCTTGCAAACTAGATCTGAGGTAAAGGCAGAGGGGGATTGTGGGTATTAGATTGTCTCGAGCTTCTTCTCGATGCAGAGCTTGCAAGAGGCCGGCACGGAGCCGAGGATCGGCTCCGAACCCATGTGTAAGAACAAAGGCGAGATGAACACTCCACATGGAACGTTATGGTAAGGACATAACTTCTATTTACTTCTGCTTGCTAATTCAGAATCCTCTCATTTTCCTTTTACTGAATTGTCAGTAATTTTTCCATCAGTACTGCCTCTTCTGCTGTTATGCACCACTTCCCTTTCCTCTGAAATCTTTTTTTTTTTTTTTTTTTTTTTTTTTTTTTTTGCAAAATTCTGTTTCCTCTGGCTTTGGTAATTACTGCTGTCCTACTTCTTTCTTTAACCCTCTGCCAGACCTCAACTGTTCAGCTCTTCTCTTCCCCTAGTATTTGTTCTGTCTCTCTAAGCCAATTTCTATATTTTTAACAGTCAAATAGTGTGTAGGGAATCTCCAGTTTTATATACCTGTTCTTTTAGGGGGAGTTAAGTCAGGTCTGCAGTTAAGCTACCTGAAAAATACATTCTTTACTGACCCTTATTTTGTCTGTCCTTGGCCATCTCAAATGCTGGGGGAAAATGGGTGAAGTCCACTCTTCCCTTGATTTTTGCTGGCTTCCAAGCCTAGTGTTGCCAGATGTTTCCTACCTATCCTTTCTGTCCTAGATAAACAGGGCATATACCCCCACACATACAAGCTTGTACTTCCTTTATAGACTCCAGCAATAAGGAGCTTGAAATCTTAACATGTCTACCAAAATGTTGAATGTGTGACTTTTGATTCAGAAGCAGATCTTTCCCCACCACTGTAAATTTAATTTTTTTAAGTTAATTGTTACCCTGTGTCCCGCACAGTCTTCCTTTTTCCCTGACAACATGAAGTGTGCACTCCTTTGTTGTAACTGAGCCATTCCTCTCCTCTATGGCCCTTCATAAAGCAAACTTGCTAATAACTCTTTCCTTCTTAACTTTCCATGCTCCAACTAATTCAGATGGGTTTCCTCTAATAAGATTAAATCTACTTCACTTGCTTTCACCTGCCCCAGTACCCTTTTTGACAGGGCCCTTCTTTCTCTTACTGTCACTCTTTTTGACCCACCCGCTAATGCAGAATTTAACTTTTCATTCCCTCTGAACTCTCCTCTGTCTTAATTATTCTTGATCTGCATTATCTTTAGTCTTATGCCTTTGTTGGTTGTTTTCTCCTGACCTTTAGCATTGTGATGCTTCATTCTCCAAAATTGCTTCTCCGTGGCCAACATAACCGATATTAAACCCTCCACTACCCTCCCCCTAACTATGTACATTTCTTATGCTTACTCCCAAGGTGGATTTCCTGTCCCTATTCGGGTCCTGTCTATCTGTCACATTTCCATTTGCACTAGAGTCCGACGTAGTATTTATCACTGTGTAATAGTAGGGATCAGCCCTTGTAGCCCTTATAGCCCAACCCACTTACTCCTTTGCTATGTAACGTAGTGTATCTATTTTTACTGTTCCCATTTTGGTGGATTCATAGACAGATAATTCTAACTACATTACCATTCTCAGAGAAACTGCTGCCTATACTTCTAGTTCTGATTATTGCTTTCTAGAAATTAAATCTGTTTTTGCAGTTCATTTTTAGCCGAATTTTAAACCATATTATCCATTTAACATATTAATCCCCACCACTTATTTCCTCTGTATTTAGGCTTCTTTCCTTTGCAAAGGTATCTTTCCTAATATCTATTCGTTTTTGATGCCTTTATAGCATCATGCTCCTTGTATTGTATCAGTTGAGCCATAAATTTGCTCATCAAATGTTAGGTTCAAATTCAGTCATTTTTGATTCTCTATGAGTGTATAACAATCTATTTAATGGTCACTTAATTTCCCCTCCCTAGCAGATTTTTTTAATTGCTATCTGACTATCGTAAGCACAATTCCCATATTATTGAGACATACCACTCTCTCCTCCTCTTCCCCTTCTACATTTTAAGATGTTTATTTCCCTGTTATAGTAAATACTGCCTTTATTACTATTGCAAGAATTTTTCTACACCCCCCCCCCCCGAAAAAACTTTGGATCAGGCATCATGCATCTCTGTCTCTCATTCACTACTCTTTATTTAACATTTTTTAGCTCAACAATTCCACTTTTACATTTCAAGCTCAAGTACCTAATTTACTGTTTCCCCCCATTTGCAAATATAATGAAAAGACTGTATGTCTGAATATACTCCCATTTTTCAAGTAGTTTATTTACAGTTTCATCCCTCCATTCAAATGATGTAATCATGTTTTGTTTCCAAGTCCATTAAAATTAGTGTCTAATTTCTACTCCTTTAAGTTATTTATATTACTGAAACAGTGAAGTGTTGATGCCCCAGCTACCCCATCTCTAACCACTAATCCGAGGGGGGGGGGCTTCCTTAATAGGTTGATAAACCTATGCCTTTGTTTTCATTCTCCTCCAGCTCAAAAGCACACTCTCCAATGGGACTTGCAAAGCAGTTTCCTATTACATTGAACACAATTTCTTTTATCATTTATCCTCTTTTTCATCATTTAAAGTTTATCAACATTTAAATAATCATTGTAAAAAAGAAATGGAAAATAAAAATATAGTCTGATTCATTGAAGGTCAATGTTCTTGTTCTGTCAGTTGCTTTGCTGTTAATTGCATTGCACGCTTTTACCTGCATGTCTGTTCAACTAGAGTCCAGTTTCTTTTCTCCTGAAGCAGCTCAGGTTTGGTCTTCAACACTGCATTCTTTTAAACATTATATACATACATACAAATGTTTCAAACATGGGCAATAATGCCTTTCTTGCCTGCCAGTATACCATAACAGTTGTTCCCATAATATGTGTCCAGGCTGTTTTTAAAAATATTTAAACTAGTGATTTCTGTAATGTAATTTGGTACTCTATTTCATGCATCAGCTACTCTGTCAGACAACCGATTAGTACAGTTCACATTCCTATAGAATCTTTTGTGTAGGTTGTCTGATGATTGTCTACTACTTTTTGATAACCCCAAACATTCCCAAAGGTAGTTGTCTCTAAATGCCCATTATATCCAGATAAGGTTGCCTGTTAAGTATCTATATGAGACACTATACAAGTTCAGATATTTCAGTCTTTCATAATAACTTAAATTTTCATATCCATGGATGTCCTTGGTATATTTCCGCTGTACTCTTTCCAGTTTACTCATGATTATTTTTTTATAATGTTTACATATTGCTTTTCCACGCTCAAGTTTGGATCTGATATAACTAACAAACAATAACTTCATCATTTCTGATTTCTTAGATTTTATAAATCTTTTTATACAACCTATAGTTCTATAACTGTCATTAGTCAATTGGTTGATATGATTAGAAAAACTCAAAGCTGAATCTTCTCATTTATCCAGTCCTTAAATTAAACTACAGATGTTAAGTTGTCCATCTCGCCTTCATTCTTGCTGGATGGGTTCTCGGCCACTCTAAAAGCTCGAGAGTTGGTTCCACCGGCTCGAGGCTCCCCTTATATCCCACAATGCTAGGCGGTATTACCTCAGATCTCGTTTGCCGCTACAGCGATCGAGGTGTTTGGTTTCTACCAGCTTCAGGTCAGTTATTATAGAGTAATCTATAGTCTATTTAAACCCCTTTAATTTAATCTTTTATACTTATTTCCCTTATCTTAGTGGATTTTGACCCTTTTCCTGCTATTTATCCACCCTTATTTCCACAAAGAACTTATAAGTTCTTCCCTCAGGCCTTCGGGCCCTTCCATCCCCTTAGTGGAGTGTATGTGTTTTTTGTTAGGGATCTAAAAAGATTTAATCTTCTTTTTTAGTTAAACTTGTGTAAAGTGTAATCGGTGTGTTTGAGTGTGAGTGTGGTTACACTTTCCTTGACAATGTCTAAGGACTCAAAGGTCTCAGGCTTCAAGAAGTCTGACTCGTGCTGTCAGAAAATGTCTCTGACAGACGGTCACACTTCTTGTGTGTACTGCCTGGGACCTTTACACCTGCAGGACTCTTGTGCTGTATGCCATGGCTTCAGCCCTAGAGTCCTGCAGGAAAGAAAAAATAAACTCATTTTAAGAGGTTTGCTTAAGCCTGAGGGTTCCCTTACTGCTGCTTCGGGCAAACCCTCTAAGGCTTCTAGGTCCTCGACTCCAGCTTCTGAGTCGAGGCCTAAGGCTTCGAAACCTCCTACTACATCGGCTCCGGCTGGAGCCGATGAGTCTCGAACTACAGCTTCTGTGGTTCCCTCGGCTCCGGCTGAAGCCGAGGCATTGGAAATTCCTGAGACGGCTCCGATCAGACCATCAGAGCCGACATCTAGAAAGAGGTCTAGGTCACCGTCCCTTGGCTCCGTTCATTCGGCTCCAGCGTCTCCCTTGCTGTCTGAACGGAGCCATAGATCTCACTCCTCTAGGTCATCGAGGCTTTCGGATCATGACCTTCAGAGGGTAGTGAGTTGACTTCTTAAGTCCGAGGCACTGGCCCAAATGCTTCAGAGCCCGACTCATCAGTTGATGCTTGAACCTATCCCTCAAAATATTCCTCCTCCGACTCCTTTGAGCTCGGAGCCGGGGCGTTTCGGAACCGAGACTGTGGTAGCGTCAGAACCGATACAATTGTCTTCGGTTCCATCGTCGGCTCCGATTTCTTCCTTTGAAGAATCTCGGCGCCGGACTTCCCTCGTCGGCTCCGAGGGGGTGAGTGGCATCGGACCCTTGTCCGACCCCGCTCTCCCTCTCGGTGCTTCAGCTCTAGTGAGTTCGGCTCCGACATCGACCTCGGAGCCATCACTGTCGGTGCCGAGGGAGGTTCTCAGCTTTTCGGAGCGGGGACCTCTGGCTCTGCCTGACAGGGGTGCGTTCGAAGTCATGCGGAGTGTGTTGGAACCTGGTTCAACTCCACAGTCGGCTCCGTCCGCCCCTCCCTCCTCGGTGCCTCAGGTTATGTCTACTCACTCCCTCATCCCAGACCGCAGAGAGCTAGCTCCTCAAGAATCCCCTGTGGGGATCTCATCCTCTTCCGAGGCCTCCCCTGAATTGGCAGGTGAGCCCCCTAGGAAGAGAAAGTGTAAGAGGAAACACATAGACTCACCTGAGTCTGTCACCTCTGACACAGATTTAGAGGATTCCGAGGGTTCCCCCCGTTCCCCTTCTGAAGATGTCTCCTTTGCAGACATTCTAGAGATCCTGAAACAGAGGGGAAATTGGCCAGCCCTTAACCCTTCGGAGGATGAATCTGTGTATCTTGAGGCATTTGGCTCTCGCCCTTCCACCTCCTGGGTGTCCCCCCCCTTTGACCCCCTCATGCAGGTGGTAGCAAAAAAGGCTTGGATGGCTCCTGACTCAGTGGACCCCACCCCCAGGAGACCTTCAAAGTTTATAACAGCTCCAGCAGCTAAGCAATTTCTAACCAAAGGGGTTTCTGTGGATGCTATGGTGGTAGCTGCTGCCACTAAGAAGGAACTAGCTGATCCTTCGGTGCCTGTCCATCCTCCTAACAAGGAATCTAGGTCTATGGACAGGTACGGGAAGTGGATGTTTTCGTCAGCGACCTTTACTATGCGTTCGCTGAACTACCTATGCCATTTCACTCGTCTTCAAAGAGACTTGATCAAGGAAGCGAGTAAGATGTTGAAAGATCCTACAGCTGCGGGTTTTCAGGACAAGATGAACACTCAGCTGGCTACCCTGAACTCTATAGCTAACTCCTCCATGTGCCTCCTTTCATATGCGGCTGATGGAGCGAGCAGAGCCGCAGGGACAGGTGTCGCCTTACGCCGGCATGCCTGGATGCGGCTATGTAATTTTGCGGACCCCTTTAAAACGTCTTTCACTAATTCCCCGTTTGATGGATCATCTCTCTTTGGTCCTCAAGTAAAAGAAACCTTGACGAGGTGCGAGACTGATGGCAAAACTCTTTCTGCCGTCAGAGTCCGTTTTTCTACTCCTTCTAGGCCTTACCCCAAGGACCAGAAAAGTGGAAAAATGTGGTTCTGCAAACAATCCCAAGGGACTTTGCCTGACGCACAGAGTCGGTTCCCCTCCAGAGGCAGAGGGGGGAACAATAATGGTAGACGTCGCCCTAGAGGCAGGGGGGGGTCCGCAGAACCAGGGCAATTGATAAACTTTTTCCGATAAGCCCTTCCAGCATCCCTGAGGTGTTGCCCGACTGTCCACCTTCGGAGGCAGTCGGGGGAAGATTGTCACTGTACCCAGAAGCCTGGCGATCCCTAACTCAAGACAAGTGGGTACAGTCCATCATTTCCGAAGGCTATTCCATTCCGTTCTTTCGTACTCCAAATCAATCAAAAAAATCCCTTCCAGATGTTCCACCCACTCAAAGGGATCAAGCAGCGTTGGAAATTTCAAAGTTGCTTGCAAAAAGAGCTATTCAGCCAGTGCCAGCAGGCCAGCAAGGATCTGGAATCTACTCCAAATTCTTTTTGGTTCCAAAGAAAACAGGGGACTGGAGACCCATTTTGGATCTCAGTATCTTGAACAAGTCGGTCAAGAAAACAAGATTTCGGCTGGTCACGCTACAATCCATCCTACCCCTATTGGGAAAGGAAAACTGGATGTGCTCTATAGACCTCCAGGATGCGTACTATCATATACAAATGAACAGACGCTCCAGGAGATTCCTCCGCTTCCGGCTGGGAACCAGTCACTTTCAATTCAGAGCCCTGCCCTTTGGACTCACCACTGCCCCCCGGGTGTTTACCAAATGCATGGCAGTGGTAGCTTCTCACCTGAGATGTCAAGGATTCCAGGTGTTTCCATATTTGGACGACTGGCTCCTCACAGCTCCTACCAAGCATCTTCTTTTAATGGCCAGAGACTACACCTTTCGCATTTGTCAAAAGTTAGGCATCTCAATAAATTGTGAAAAGTCTGTTTTGTCGCCTTGTCGTGCTATTACCTTCATATGCGCAAATCTAGACACAGTCAACATGTCTGCGAGACTAACAGACCAAAGAATAGCAGACATACGCAAACTGGTCTCCCTTCTATTCCACAGCAACAGAGCCAAAGCCAGATTAGTTCTGAAAGTACTGGGGATTATGGCGGCTGCTATCCCCCTACTTCTATTAGCCAGATTCCACATGAGAATCCTTCAATGGATGCTCTTCACACAATGGTCGTACCAGCAACTTCCGATGTCCCACACCATTATGATTACGCAAGCATGCAAGAATCATCTCCTTTGGTGGATTTCTTCCTCTCAGCTCTTCCTGGGAAGACCCTTTGTTCCTTCCCCTCCGGTTGCTACTCTGACAACGGACGCCTCCCTGATCGGGTGGGGGGGGCATTATCAGGGCAGAACAGTCCAGGGCATATGGCAACCAGACGAACGCCACTTGCATATAAATGTTCTAGAGATGAGAGCAGTGCTTTTAGCATTGCAAGCCCTTCAAGACTCTCTTCCCTTGGGAACGATAGCAATCCAGACGGACAACATGTCTGTAGTGTGGTATATCAACAAACAAGGCGGAACCAGGTCCTATCCCCTATGTCGAGAAGCACTCAGACTGTGGCAATGGGCGATTTCTTCTCAGCGGTTTCTGATAGCAACGCACATCCCCGGGAAGTCCAATCTAATCGCGGACAAGTTGAGCAGAGCTATCCTCATGCCTCACGAGTGGTCTCTGAAAGATTCTATTGTGGAGAAAATTTTTCTCAAGTGGGGTCAGCCTTGCTGCGACCTTTTTGCTACTCCCCAAAACAGCAAGTGCAGAGATTATTTCACCCTATTCCCGTTACCAGGCCAGCCCAGCAGAGACGCTCTACTCCAAGTTTGGTCCCGGGGACTTCTGTATGCATTTCCTCCCTTCCCACTAATCTCTCAAGTGATACAGAAAGCTATCGCTCAGAAGGCCTCTTTGATCCTCATTGCTCCTTACTGGCCTCGACAGGTTTGGTTCCCCTTTCTACATCAATTTCTGTTGGAGCAACCTTGGCATCTGGACCTAGTTCCAGATCTTTTGATCCATCTATCGGGTCAGTTACATCGCTCCCTCCCCTCTCTGAACCTCACTGCTTGGTTCCTCCAATTCCAACCTTAGCCAGGCTTCCTCAAATATCTCACTCTGTTAGAGATATTTTGATAGCTTCCCATAAATCTTCCACTCAGAGGATTTATCTTAGTAAGTGGAAACGTTTTGCCTATTGGGCTCAAGGAAGGGACATAGACCCTTTCACTGCTTCCATCCAGATAGTCCTTGATTTTCTAGCTGAACTCTTCCATGCAGGTTCATCTCCTTCTACTCTTAAAGTTCAATTGGCAGCTATTTCTAACTTTCATGTGGGCATTTCAGATTCTGCCATCATGTCTCACAGGCTTTGCAAAGCTTTTTTGAAGGGAGTTTTTCTTCTCAGACCTCCTATAAGAAATCCTCCTCCTTCTTGGGACCTCAATTTAGTTCTCACATCTTTGATTCTTCCCCCTTTCGAACCTGCAGCTTCCTGTTCATTGAAATTGCTATCCTGGAAGACTCTCTTTCTGGTAGCTATTACTTCAGCTAGAAGGGTCTCAGAACTTCATGCACTCAGCAGTCGACCTCCGTATCTATTGTTTCATAAAGACAGAGTGTCCTTACGAACCAATCCATCCTTTTTACCTAAAGTAGCCTCTGCATCTAACCTAAATCAAACCATTGACCTCCCTGTGTTTTTTCCTAACTTTTCTAACAGGTCTGAACAAAAATTGCATTGGCTAGATGTTCATAGTCAGTTAAGGTATTATTTGGATAGAACCAAACAGATCAGGAAAACTGACCAATTGTTTGTCTCTTATGCAGAAGGCAGAAAGGGACTTTCAGTTTCAAAGGTATCACTCTCCAGATGGCTAACATCTCTGATTTCCTTTATTTATGAAATTAGACACCAAAAGCTGCCTAACAAACCTAAGGCCCATTCCACCAGAGCTTTGGCTACTTCTATAGCCTTCCAAGACAGACTGCCTATTGACACCATTTGTGCAGCGGCTACTTGGGCTACTCCTCACACTTTCATTTCTCATTATAAGTTGGATTTAGCTTCTAGAAATAGAGCTAACTTTGGTTCCACTGTTCTCAAGAGTCTGTTCCGATAGGCCACCCGGGACAAGGTGCTAGGGACGCGGTCCCATCCAGCAAGAATGAAGGCGAGATGGACAACTTAACATATAGAAGTTATGTTCTTACCATAACGTTCCATGTTAGTTGTCTTCTTCTCGCCTTCTTTCTTGCGTCCCACCCTCCTTCCCCCTAGCCTGGACAGACCTAGAGGAGTTTGATTGTGACCTCTTTTTCTACCACCTCTGTTGTATATAGGTATATGCTATGCTGTGCATATATTCCTTTCATCAGGTTTCAGGTCACCTTCTTTTCTTCCTTTATAGAGGTGGGTTTTTCCCTTTTCCAGTGGTTCTGGAGTTATTTTTAGCTGGGCCTAGCTTACAAACGAGATCTGAGGTAATACCGCCTAGCATTGTGGGATATAAGGGGAGCCTCGAGCCGGTGGAACCAACTCTCGAGCTTTTAGAGTGGCCGAGTCGGAGCCGAGGTCGGCTCCGAACCCATCCAGCAAGAAAGAAGGCGAGAAGAAGACAACTAACATGGAACGTTATGGTAAGAACATAACTTCTATTTTCAATCACTGTGTGCTCTGTTAAGTATTCACATTTCAGTTTATGCCTTCCAACTTTCATATGCTTAGTTTTTGATATGTTTATCAGCATATTATTCTCCTGTGCCCAAATGGTCAATTTAGTCAAGTTATTTTGCAAACATGCCCTAACTGTAACACATGTAATCAGTTTACCCATTTTCAAGTCATCTACATACAGGTTGTAGGACTCGTCAGATGAAAAAGATCTGAAAAATATAATCTAAACAAATATGGGCCTAGAGATGAGTCCTGTGTGACACCCTGATTGTAACCTTGAATTTCACTTGACCAAATGCTGTATGATACTTTCTATGTCTTATTTGTAAGCCATGCAACTAACCATCTTATCAAGAGTACATCAATATCTGGTTGTTCTGATTTATTGATCAGTGTTTATTGTATGACCCTATCAAATACTAAAGTTAAATATATATAAATTATATTGCAGCACGATTTTTCATTCGTAGCTATTATATTGTTATAAAACATCCTGTTATAGGTGGTAATAGCTCTATTTTCAACATGGTTTCAAGTCCCAACCTTTCCAATTCTGACAATAATTTATGCAATGTAACCTGCTTCATTATTTTTCCACAACATGAAAGTAAACTTATGAGTCTGTATAACTCTGTGTTTATGCTACTTCCTTTTCTCTTAATGACAGGTTTAACAAGTGCATGTATCCATTGATGAGGAATATCTCAATATTTATATGACCTAGTAGATAACAGATATAATGGCACTGTTAAGTGCATGCCAAAGTGTTCTGAGGTCATTATTACTAATTCTGTCTCCTCCCTGTGCTTTGTTTGGATCCAGTGTGCATAATTCTTTTGATTTAAGTATCTGAGGTTACCCAGATGTCACTAGGACAATTTATCATCCCCTTTGTTGAGTCAAACTGCTTTGCATAAGATTTTGTAAAAAAATATCTATATTCTGTTGTTTCCGAGAAGACATTTTAGAATCTACATACAATTTATTAATCTGACTGCCTTTACTCCTACTACATCTTATGTATTTATATTTTTTTTATTATGCTCATTATCCTTATATACATTTTCTTCAATTTTTACTTGATCTTGTCTCACACTATGTTTAATTTGGCTGTCCAGCTTGTTTATTTCAGATGTTCTTCGTGTTTCACTGTTGCAGTCATCACACTTGGGTTATCCTGCCAGGGGTAGCACTCAGTCGGCCCGAATACCAGAAGCTTAGTATTTCTGTGTCGGTTGCTGTTGTTCCAGGACTGACGTCAGGTCATCAGTGGTATAAAATCAGGCAGCCGACACCATTACATCAGTCTTTCTTGACGAGGAGCCCGAAGCAGAAGCAGTTCGCACGAGTGCCGACTGGCTGCTACCTGAGTTTTTGTTTCCGAATTGAAGTTGAAGTCTTCTAAAGCTAAGTACCCCATTGGGGATCCTTTTTTCTTGCTCTAACTGATGTCAGAAAAAGTTAACAATCGTGTCGCCTGTGGAAAGCATATACTACATCAAGACTTCCATTCTTACTGCATCACCTGTTTAGGTCCAGACCACAACGTCCCTCGCTGTCGCTTTTGTGCTTTGTTCAATTCCAGAACTATACATCATTGGGCCCTTATTGTAGCTAAATATTTTCACTCTCAGTCCTCATATTCTGATATGGCTTCAGTAAGCCATCCGACTACCGATCTTCCGAAAAAACGTAAGGATAAAGACAGAGACAGACCGCCCAGGTCCAAAACTGCTGACGACGCTTCTGTTAAGCTAGTCATCAGTGAGGCGCTTTTGCAGCCCCTGATGCCTGCTTCTGTGGATTCGCAGACCGCTACCGAGACCCGTTCGCAATCCAGTATGCTGTGAGAGACTTCTTCGACTAAGGATCCTGCAGATTTCTCTACCTTGGATGGGTCCGGAGCCGCCGAGCTGGCAATGGCTTCTGAGGAAGTTCTTTGCACTACCGATACACGACACAAACCGATGACTTCTTTCACATCTTCAGTTCTTTCTAAAGCTACCGAGTTTCCAAGTTTCTAAGACCCAGGGTACGAACTACACCTAAAAAATCGATGACCCAAGCTCAGGCACCTGCTTCCATGCCTCAATCTCAAATGCTTAAAATAGTGGAAAACCTGATGCAGAGAAATCCATCCCTTCTGCCTCTCCTCCCAAGGATTTTTCAATTGGTGAAACCCTACATACTTTAAGGGAGCATTTCCAATAGGAATGTCAGGACTATCCTCAGTCAAAAAAGAGACTCGGAATTCTTAGATTTACCACAGCACAGACCTTTAGCCATTCCTCCTGTCCTGGATGTTGTGGATGATGTTTTTATGTAATCCAGTTTGACTCCTGACACCCTTCCTCCTGCTCCCAGGAAACCCGATAGTTACTACAGAGTCCCTGACTCTCACAAATTCCTTTTCAGAAATCCTACTGCTGACCCAGAGGTCATCTCTCAAAGACCTAAACGAATTAAAGCAACCTCAGCTAAGGATCCCATCCCCTCAGACAGGGATTCCCAAGCTTCAGACAGATGGGGTATAGTATACACCTCTGCAACTCTTGCTGTTAGAGCACTAAATTGTCAGTTCCACATGCTGAAATATCAGCAGCATACCATGGAACTCCTCAAACAAAAAATATCTTCCTTTCCTGCTTGTGCAGAAAATAAAGAATTACAAGAGCTTATACATTCTGCAAGCCAAGTTACTAAGCACACCTTACAATGTGGCTTTGACACCCTAGAAGCATCTTGCAGGGCAGCAGTCACTGGTTCAGTCCTTAGAAGGCATGCTTGGCTTAAGGAACAGACCTTGCCAGACCATGTCAAATCAAAATTATTGGATGCACCATTGAACACTTTTTACAGGTCCAGCCTCCAAGGTAAAGTAGGCATTGGCCAACCAAGCACTGGTCCTTTCCAGCCCCCTCCAGGCCAGCTCAGCCCAGACCCAGGGGAAGCAGACCCCCCCCCCGACACCAGTCCGAGGGAATGCAGAGGTCTAAGCAATGGAGTTTCTCCTCTTCAAAAACAGGGAGTGCTAAGCCACCCTCATATGGTAAGAACTCACAATGACTTTACACCTCCACCCCTTACCTCTGCCCACCTGCTTGTGCCCCTAGGAGGAAAACTCTCCTTCCATGCAAACAACTGGGCCTCTATTACCCATCGGTCCTCAACATAGTGTCCCAGGGATACAAATTTTATTTCCACACTCTGCCAACCGCAAAAGGGTTCCCAGATCTTCCTCCAAACCAGTGGCAAAGGCCAAAAAGCAAGTCCTTTCCCTGCTGTCCATGAGGGCAATACTGCATGTTCCTGCAAACCAGATAGGCCAAGGTTTCTATTCCAGACTCTTCCTGGTACCCAGTAAAGATGACACCTGGCACCCAATCCTCAATCTATACATTCTGAACACCTTTCTGGTGATACCAAAATTCAAAATGCTCACCCTCCAGCAGCTTCTTTCTAATGCTTTCCAAGGATGCTTGGTTAGCCACCCTAGACCTAAAAGAGACCTACCTACACATCCCAATCAGGGAATCTTGCAGGAAATGTCTATGTTTCAAGGCAGGATCTATTCACTTTCAGTTCTCTGCGCTTCCCTTTGGGTTATCCACTCTTCCAAGAGTTTTCACAAAATGCCTGGCTCCTGCCATTGCTTTTTGCAGACAAAGAAATATTCAAATTTACCCCTACCTAGACGGCTGCCTGATTCAGGCAGACAGTCAGGAAAAGCTGTTACAGCACCTGACCTTTGTAAAGGGCCTACTGACCTCCCTGGGTATATTATTAACAAAAAGAAGTCAAAACTAGTCCCCACACAAAAAATTGTATTCTTGGGAATAAGTCTGAACACAGCATCCCAGATGACATTCCTTACTCCAGAAAAACAAGCCTATCTGATGACAGGCTACTTCTCTCAACTAGTGACTAGAGCCCAGTTATCCACAAGGAAAATTCTGCAAGCTCTAGGGTTCATGGCCTCCTGCATTCTACTCATTCCATATGCCAGACTGCATATGAGGAAACTACAATGGTACCTAAAAAGCCTTTGGTGTCAACACTCTCAAGACCTGGAAACTATCATACCTATAATACCCTGTCTAAGGAAATATTTTCTTTGGTGGGCAGCAGCATGCAACCACAACAAGCGACTTCCCTTCTCACAACCCCACACCGCCCAGACCCTCACCACAGATGCATCAGACTATGCCTGGGGTGCACACCTGGAGCCCAAATCAAATACATCTGCACATCAGCCAAAAAGAGATGCTAGCTGTTCAGCACCCCCTGACAGCTTTCAGACCCCTACTCTCCAGGGCCACTAGAGATCAAAACAGACAACACCACAGTGATGTGGTATATCAACAAGCAGGGAGGGACTCACTCTTTTCCTGTCTGCAGACTCGCCATGACACTTTGGCACACAGCCTCAGGCATGCAAATACACCTGCTAGCACAATTCCTGCCAGGCTCCCTAAACTCTCTGGCAGACAATTTAAGCAGAAACCTGCTAGACACACATGAGTGCCAGCTAGACCACAGAACCTTCAACCTTGTAACCCAGAAAGGGGCACCCTGAATGTGGACCTCTTTGCCTCCCACTCCAATCATCAGCTCAGCAAATTCTGCACCAGGGAACCTCACAGCAAGGCCTGGAAAGTGGATGCTCTATCCTTCCAGTGGGTAACTTCTCAATCTATGCATTTCCCCCTCTACCACTCACTTCAAAGGTACTGCTCAAAATAAGGGAGGAAGAACCAAGGACAATCTTGATTGACCCAGACTGGCCATGCCAGCACTGGTACCCACTGTTGCACAGCCTGTTACCCCTGAGGATTTTTCTTTTGGGGAAACTTTACATACCTTACGGGAACATTTCCACTGGGAAAGTCAGGATTTCACTGAATCTAAAAAGAGACTTAAGGATTTTCTTCTTCTTCCTCAACATAGGCCTTTGGCTATACCTCCTGTCCTAGACATTGTTGATGATGTTTTTTTCAGAATCTAGTATGGCTCCTGATTCTCTGCCTTCGGCTCCTTTTAAGCCAGACAGATACTACAGGGTTCCTGACTCCCACAAATTCCTTTTCAAAAATCCTATTACAGATCCTGAAACCATTTCTCAGGGTCCCAAGGGCATTAAGGCCTCTACTGCTAAAAATCCTACCCCTTCCTGATAGAGATTCCAGGGTGCTGGATAGATGGGGTAAGAAGGTTTACACTTCTGCAACCTTGGCAGTCAGGGCTTTAAACTGTCAGTTTCATATGCTTAAATACCAGCAGCATATTATGGGACTGCTTAAACAGGAAATTATGTTAATTTCTGACTGTGGAAAATAAAGGTTTACAGGATTTATTGCATTCAGCTGAACAAGTTGGAAAACATACTTTGCAATGTGGTTTTGATTCTTTGGAGGCCTCTTGCAGGGCTGTTGTAACTGGCTCTGTGCTAAGAAGGCATGCTTGGCTCAAAGAGCAAACTCTGCCTGATCATGTTAAAGCAAAATTGCTGGATGCTCCTTTACAACAGGACCATCTCTTTGGTAATAAGGCTGAAGAAGTTTTAAAAAAGATGGAAGATAAAGCTAAATCTATGCAAACTGTGAAAGATTTCTTACAAGTGCAACCTCCAAGATTTAGTAGGCACTGGCCTACTAAGAACTGGTCCTTTTCAGTTCCTTCGAGAGCCACTCAAGTCAAACCCAGACATTCCAAAGGCTCCAGGTTTCAGTCACAAGGGACTTTTAGATCAAAACAATGGGGTGCCTCCTCCTCCAAATCTGGAAACACCAAGGAACCTCCCTATGGTAAGCAGTCTCAATGACTTCCCTCTACACTTACCAAGCACTTACCTTTCAGCTGCCTCTTTGTGGGGAAAACTGGCACTTCATGTAAGAAACTGGCAACTTATAACCCAGGACAAATGGATTTTAAATATAGTATTCCAGGGATACAGATTTCATTTCCCTACTTTGCCAATCCCAGACGGATGGCCAGACCTGCCCCCAAATCAGTGGGCAGAGGCCCAGAAACAAGTACTGCCTCTCATGAACATGGGAGCTATTCAACCAGTCCCAGAAGAGGAAAATGGACAAGGTTTCTATTCAAGACTTTTCCTGGTACCCAGAAAAGATAAATCATGGCATCCAATTCTGGACTTATCTACTCTAAACACATTTCTGAACATTCCAAAATTCAAGATGCTGATTCTTCAACAGTTACTTCCTATGCTAGGCAAAGATACCTGGTTGGCAACTCTAGACTTAAAAGAGGCATACCTGCATATCCCAGTCAGGGAATCTTACAAAAGATACCTCCACTTCAAAGCAGGCTATTTGCATTACCAGTTCTCTGCACTGCCCTTTGGCTTATCTACTGTGCCCAGGTTCTTCACAAAGTGCCTGGCTCCAGTAATTGCATTTTGCAGGCAAAGAAATATTCAAATATATCCATACCTGGACAATTGTCTAATTCATGCAGAAAACAGGGACATTCTTCAAAAACATGTGGCATTTGTAAAAAAAGGTTCTAACTTGTCTAGGGTACACCATAAACGAAAATAAATCACAACTGGTACCCGCTCAAAAAATTACATTCCTGGGTGCAAGCTTGAATACAACTGCCCAGATGGCTTATCTTATGCCAGAAAAGCAAATTCATTTGGTGACTTACTTCAGACAGGTGGCCACAAAAACCCTGCTATCTGCAACACAAATTCTGCAAGCCTTGGGGTTCATGGCCTGCTGCATTCTTCTAATTCCATATGCAAGACTGCATATGAGAAAACTTCAGTGGTACTTAAAGAGTTTATGGAGTCAACATTGTCACAGCCTGGAAACAATGATTCCTATCATACCTTGCCTGCAACTAGAGTTCCTGTGGGGTGGGCAGAGGCCTGCCACCAAAACAAGGGACTGCCATTCATTCCACCCCCTGCCACTCAAACAATAACTACAGATGCATCAGACTATGCTTGGGGGGGCTCATCTGGCAGGGAAGTGCATTCAGGGCAAATAGAGCCCAAATCAAATGCACCTTCATATCAATCAAAAAGAGATGCTAGCTGTACAGAATGCACTGACAGCCTTCGAGGACTACCTTCATCCAGGACAATTAATGATAAAGACAGACAACACCACAGTTATGTCGACATAAACAAGCAGGGGGGTACACACTCCTACTCCCTTTGCAGACTAGCCATGGCATTGTGGAACACAGCCTTGATCTATTAAATTCAACTACAAGCTCAATTCCTGCCAGGAAAGCTGAATACTCTGGCAGACAAACTAAGCAGAAATCTCATGGACCCACATGAATAGAAACTGGAACGATGGATTTTCAACATGTTGACACGCAAATGGGGGAGTCCAGACATAGATCTTTTTGCCTTACCCCAGAACTATCAGTTGGATAAATTCTGCACAAGAACTCATCACAAAAAAAACTGGAAAGTGGATGCTCTGTCATTCAGCTGGGAAAACCTGTCAGTCTATGCCTTTCCCCCTCTGCCTCTGCTCTCAAAAGTTCTACTAAAAGTCTAACAGGACAAGCCAAAAATGTTTTTTGATTGCTCCAGACTGGCCTCACCAACACTGGCACCCACTCCAGTGCAATGTGTCACACCTTTTACCGTGGTACCTGCCTCAGATGCCTTACTTACTATCTCAGCAGAACAACCAAATTCTGCACACTCGGCTCCAAACTTGGAATCTTGCAGTGTGGCTAGTCACCTAAATTCATCCTTGGCATCCCTCAGCAAACCTGTGATGGATGTAATTTTGGAGGCAAGAAGGCCTAGTACTAGAAAATCTTATGGTGACAAATGGTTCTGTGCCCGAAATCAATCACAAGGGATAAGCACAACAGTGCCCAATATTTCTCAGATTTTACAGTATCTATCTGAGATGCTTCACAAGGGCCCGTCCTTTTCTTCAATAAAAATCCATGTCTCAACCATTTCAGCTCATTACAACACAGAACCTCCCCTCTTTTCTTATCCTCTACTAAAACAGTACCTCATAGGGTCCAAAAACTTAAGACCACCCAGCAGGGCTCCCACCCCTGCCTGGGACCTCAGTTTTGTATTGGAAAAACTCACTCTCCCTCCTTTCGAGCCAGCTGCTACTGCAGACTTAAATTTCTCTCCTGGAAAACAACTTTTCTTTTAGCAGTCACTTCAGCTAGAAGGATTTCCGAATTACAGGCTCTTATGGCAGTGGAGCCTTTCATTATTTTTGATGTGGACAGGGTGTCTCTCAAGACCAATCCATCCTTCATGCCTAAGGTGGTATTCAGTGTGGCTCTTAATCAGACCATTCATTTGCCAACCTTCTTTCCCAATCCACAGAACAAGGGGGAACGGATTCTGCATTCATTGGATGTACACAGACAACTTAGATTTTACTTAAACAGGACAAAATCTCAAAGAAAATCTGAACAACTACTGGTGGAATTTGCTGCAGGGGCAGAGGGAAAGGCTATTTCAAAGCAGACTATTTCCAAATGAATAAGCCATTGTATTCATTTCTGCTATATGCACCATGGTAAAACTATCCCCCAGGGGATCAGATCTCATTCCACCAGGGCTGCATATACTTCTACAGCCTTTCTCAGAGGTGTTCCTACCAGAGACATTCTAGAAGCTGCTACCTGGAGCTCAGTTCATACATTCACCAAACATTACCATTTACCTTTCTTCTCTAAATCCAGAGCTGGCTTTGCCTCTGCCATCCTGCAGGGCCTTATAGCAGGTCCTAATGCTGTATAAATCCATCCTCCCAACCATAGCTTTGGGAATCTACCCAAATGTAATGATTGCAACAGTGAAACACGAAGAACATAGTACAGTTGTGTACACTTACCATAAATGTAGATGTTCGAGTGTATTCATTGTTGCAGTCCTGGTTACCCTCCCTCCAGCCCCCTATTTTTCCTCTGGCTATACCTCTACTTTCTTTCACTATGCTTAAAAGCCCTTTTGGTCTATTTGCTTTGGGATTGGAGGTATATTTTTTGTGTGTTTTTAATTTTAGTTGCTCCCCATTTGGGGGGGCACCTGACATCTGGGGCAAGAAAAACTGATGTAATGGTATCAGCTGCATGTTTTATACCCCTGACGACCTTACGTCATGGAAGAAGGGACAGCAACTGACGCAGGAGCCAAGACTTTCTTAATCAGGCCGACTGAGGGCAACTTGCCAGCAGATTACCCAAATGTAATGACTGCAACAGAGAATACACTCAAACATCTACATTTATGGTAAGTGTACACAACTGCACTTTTTTCATGGTGGTTACCTTTGGTGGGGGGTTGTGGATTTCCAAGGTGATTAGTTTGTGGTCGGATCTAACCAGGGAGGGGTTGGCTATTGGTAAAGAGCAACAGTCACCCATGTTAGTAATGACCAGGTCAAGGATGTTGCTACCTCTAGTGGGGGTAAGAATGAGCTGGTCCAGGGCATTGGAATTAATGAATTCCATGAAACGTTGGGCAAGTGTATTGGTACATGAGTAGTTTTCCCAGTTAATGGAGGGGTAGTTGAAGTCGCCCAGTATGTGAGTGTTAGGTTGGACCCTAATATTCTCTAGGGTGCTTAGGAAAGTGGAGTGTGAGTCTTGGGTCATGGTTGGGGACCTATAACAGGCTACAACCTGAATCGCTCTCTTACCCAACGTTAGTTGCGCCTGAAGTATCTCTGATGCATCATGTTGGGCTTCCAGTCTGGAGGTGTGCGCATCCTTTGTGAATATGGAAACACCACCACCTTTGGAGCTTCGGTTCAAGTTCTGGGGCCGAAAGGTATGGAATGAGTTATAGCCTGGTAGTGCAGGGGTGCTATCTATTGCCTTGAAACAGGTCTCTGTTACAGCACAAATGTCAATGTTCTCCATTTTAAGGAGTGCTTCGAGCGAGTGCATTTTGAGATTTAGATTTCTAGCGTTGAGCAACATGACCCTCAGATTGCATTTGTTTGTAGCTGTTACAGTGGTAAATTGGTCTTTGGAACACTGCTTAAAAAAGGCACTATTGGATGGCAAGAGCCTTGGCCAGTATCTAGAAGCCCAGGGGTGACAGATGCAGGCCATCTCCAGCAAAGCATCTAGGTCTGTCAGTCATGTCATCCCAGGCAGACAGATACTGGATCACCTTAGAATGACACCAGAAACTTAGCCAATTGTTGAAGTCAATAATTTTCTGCTCATACTGTGGTATCATTCTGGGTGATGGTAGGAGGCTGCTCAGGGCTAGGGTCATACCCATCTGGGTTACATAATCTGAGAGCTCCTCCATATTTCTTTTCATGTATTCCAGGGAGGTACGTCTCAGGTCATTCACACCCACATGTACAATGACTGAGTCATATTTCTACCTGTTGCTGAGGGCCCTGAGTGCATGCATTATGTGCTGGATCCTAGCACCTGATAGGGAGCTGACTGTTACTTTCTCTTTATTCAACGCAGTGAGTGGGACATCAGTGTGCCTCACTATCGAGTCACCTATGACTAGTGTGTTGGGCATGCTGTTTTGCCTTAGGGGCTTTGACTGAGTGGCACACTGTTTAGGAGAATTAAGTGTCTCATGATTAGTGTTGTGTTGTGGTGGTCGAGTATGTTTCTGCCTTGGAGGTCTCTGCTGTTTGTGTAGATTTTTATTGAGAGCCTCAGAGAAGGTGGGAGTGTGGTTTGTGTCTTTATGTGAAAGCAGTGCTGGTGTGTGTTCTGGATGGCTATGTGTTCCATGTGTTGTGGCACAAGTGTTGACCTGCTCCTCTTGACCAGCTAGCATGTACCAAAGTTGTTCTTGTCCTTGAGAAGTTATAACTGGGAAAATGGGGCATGAATGGCTAGGCATAAAAGGCTGTAGGGCCATTAGCGTAGTAATATCCTATGAACCTGCCTATCATAACAGTTGCATTAGCAGAATGCTAAAGCAGTTTATAACAGGTTTATGTATTTAAGAGGAAAGCAAACAAGTGATGTTGATAAACTGTCTGTGAAGGTGAAAGTCTGTTTGTGGGTTACCATTAAGTTATACAAGGCCATTTTAAGTGAAATACCTATGTCTCTAATGGACACAGGCAACCTGTAAATAGTTCATCTCCCAGGCCAAAGCTTGTAAATGTTTTGCCTCCCAAGCCCCTGCTTACACTTATCAAGGGTACCAGAACTTGTCAGAGAATTGGGATACATGGCTCAGCTAAAAAAGGCCCTTGTGGTCATTAACCTAATAAACAGCTATGAATCTATACAGTGTTGTAGTCTTAAGGTTCTTATGAAGTAAACAGTTCTTAAACAATGGTGATAATTAGTTGATTCTGATATATCATTGGTAAATGCTATAGGATTTAGTTTTAAATAAGTAATCCTATAGCATTTAGCATATTTAGTTTTAAATAAGTAACTTCCTCTCATAAATATTATCCTTGCTATTTACTGTTCTTGCTATGCACAGTTGGAGTATGGTAGTTAGTATTTTTCTCTAACAATGTTTAACTATTTGCTATTTTTTGGAAAAAAAATTTTTTTTTTTGTTCTAAGTAAAATTTATTTGTTCAAACTACTACTACTTTCTGTGTTGTATTTTGTATGTATCTTTACTGTTATTTCCTTTTATATTGTATTTTTGTATGCGTCTTGGAGCTTTTCTCTTCCAGGCCTCTACTGAAAATGGACATGTATCCAGTTAGACTAGCCTGGTCAACAAATGTAAAATAAAAATAAATAAATAAAATAAAGTAATGATCTCCCCTTCTGCCTTTTCTTTTGTCCACACAGTGCATCCCACCAGATGAGGCCTGTGACACTGTTAATATGGAGATGCTCCTGGCTATGATGATGAATAAGAAAACCTTCACCAAAGCCTTAGCAGTTATGTCTAATGGAACCTCCAAGACTACTACAGGTAGTTTTCTGAATTATTATTTTCTAAATGTAATCTAAAAGGTAAGGTTTGCATTACTGAGTGCTATGAAAATATCTTTTGGCTTACTGTGTGGTACATTCAAGTGCAGTACTTAAAAAAGAAAACTGATGAACACCTGTGCTAAAATTCCTTTATTGTACAACAAAATGAATACCTGTTCAGCTTCTATCTTTTTAAAAACACTAATGCCAGTTTGTGAGGCACTAAAGTGTAGAAGCATAATGGAGGACTGGCAGATTCTCTGAAAATTCTGTATATTTGGAATAGACTACCATCGGCAATGAAAAAAATGGAAAAAGTGTAGACAAGCGTAAGATGGAGTTTTATGCTCATTTTGTAGGACAGGATTGTAAAGAATGATAATTGCTTAGCCACACGGGAGGAAACTCACGGACTTTTTTTTTTTTTTTTTGTAGTAGATACTCTGCCTTTCCAGTGTTTTCATCTGTCAGTCTGGTCTGTTACTATTGATTCATCACTGTGAGAAGTTTAGTAGAGCTAAATGTTGAAGACTTATTTTTTATTACCCGGTAAGGAGGTATTTCCCCCCTGCTTTGTAAGTTTGCTTTATTAAGAACCACACAGACTAGCTGAGTCACATTTCAAGTAAAATGTCCTTTGAAAATATAACAAACTGAAGTAGCCACTTCCAGCATAGTAAAATATCCTTCTGTGTAAAAGCTTGTTTTTCTCAATGTGAAGACCACCTTTTCTACAAATGTTCACAAATATATAATCTCCCGAGTACTTTTTCAATCCAGTGATCTGCTAGTTGATTGCTATGTGTTACAGTTTGTTACTGTTCTTGTGATTTATTTTTGATGAATAAATGTAAGGTTGCACATCTTGCCTTAACCAAGTTTATTTTTTCTGAGTCTACAAGTCATTATATAATTTATACTTGATCAGTGATTGTTTTTTTGAAACATTTTTGTTTTATCACTTTTTGCCCATATGATTAAAAACAAGACAAATATGTATTATCCGTATATATATATATATATATATGTATATATGTGTATATATATATATATATATATATATATATATATATATATATATATATATATATATATATATATATATATATATATATATATATATATAGTTAATATATATGTGTATATATATATATATATATATATAAAATATATATATATATATATATATATATATATATATATATAATATGTATTGTGTGTATATATATATATATATATATATATATATATATATATATATATGTATTATATATATATATATATATGTATTTTATATATATATATATATATATATGTGTATATGTATATCTATATATCTATATCTATATCTATATATATATATATATATATATATATATATATATATATATATATATATATATATATATACTCCTAAGGTATCTTTATTTTCACAGGTCTTAACTCTCCTTGGGGTAGGTTTTACTCTAAAAAGGCCAATGCTATGCTAAGTTTTTGATGTTCTGTAGTCCTATCTCACCTTCATTCTTACATATGGGTTTGACTCAGTCTATTACAAAGCTCAAATTCTCTTAGTTGGCTCGTGGCTAGGTAGGTATCCCATAGTGCACTAGTACAATACCCAGATCTCGTTTGCCATGTCTACACGTTCAGAAGTGCTTCTTGCTTGGCCGTGGCTAAGTTTAAACTTTTTTGTATTATTATCACTTTACCATTTTCTATAGATTGTTGTCTTATTCTAGATAGTGTTTAGTGGTGTTAGGAGTGTTTACAAGAGTTTCGAAGTGTTTCTGATATTTAAATTAGTTAGTTTGTTGAGAACTGGTTGGCCATTGGCCGTTGTTGTTCTCCATTGGTATCTCGTGTGCTAGTTTCTTGTTAACATTGAAATTTCATAGGGCCACGTTTAGTTAGAACCCCAATTTCTTGCTTTATATATACACATATATATTGTGTGCAGTGTTTGCTGCTAGTCTTGTTACAGAGTTTTCTCTGCGGGTCTGCGTTTTGGGCCTTGGTTTTCTAATGTAGAAAATTTAGCTTGCGTGCAGTTTGTTGCTCGTTTCCTTGCCTGCTTCTAGTTTCTGGCCTTTTTCTATGACTTAGCCTATCTAGGTCCGTTTATGTTAGAGGACCTAGTTCTCTGCTATTTTCATATTTTCCTCAGGGCTAAGCCCGTGTAAGTTAGAGGACCTAGTCCTTATTGTGCTTGTTGTGTACCTGCTTTAATTACATAGCTCATCAACGTGTCTAAAGACCACAAACCTTCGGGTTTCAAAAAATGTATGAAGTGCTCCCAGAAGATGTCAATTATTGATGGCCACAGTAATTGTGTGTATTGTCTCGGAGCCATTCATTTGCAGGAAACTTGTTTATTCTGCCATTCCTTTATATCCAGAGGCCTTCAGGAGCACAAGAACAAGTTAATTTTTAAAGGTCTCCTCAAGCCTTCCTTCGAGGAAGACTTAGCAAGTTCTTCTTCATCCAAATCACATTCTTCCAAAAAAGAGAAGGTTAAGTCAGCCAAGAGGCTTTCTCCGGCGCCGACTAGTGTATCCTCAGAAACAATCTAAACTTGATAAGACTTCTACCTCCTTGGCTCCACTGTCCTCGGAGCCAGTCGAGGTTGTCGATGTTGTACTTCAGCATCGGCCCCAAGCCTTTCTGAGCCGACTACTGAAAAATTACATCGGACCCAGGCCAGAGATCCTTTGTCCGTCTCCCCAACCTTAAGATCTCCAATTTTACAGATATCCAGATCACCTACCCTGTCATCCAGATCCTCCAAGAGCCTGTCAGGGGAAGATGTGGAGAGAGTAGTGCTTAGACTCCTGAAGTCATCTGCCTTGCCCAAATTGTTGTTGGCTCTGACCCAGTCTGTTCCAGAGCCACCTGAGTCCATCCTCCCTATTGTGGTTCCTCCTCCAAGCCGAGTCAGGCCTTTGGAGCCAGAGTTTTCAGTGCCACTTGTGAAACTCCCTGTTTCAGCTCTCCACGTGGCTGTCTTGGAGCCGAGTTCTGCTCAGACACCTTCAGTGCCGTCCGTGGTGTCTAGGAGCCGAAGCTCACTGGTCGGGCCTGACAGGGACACTTGGACCCGAACCTCCTCGGTTCCGAGATTCCCTCTTGGTGCATCGGCTAGGGTGAGCTCGGATCCTACATCCATCTTGGAGACGGTCCCTCTGGAGCAGATGACTTCGGAGCTGGAGAGATCTGCTTTCGAGATGATGAGTGTGCTGTCTCACTCATCAGCTCCACGCAAGGGTACTGACACTCGTCCCCATCAAGCACCGACTTCAGTCTCATCACCTACTCTCTCTCATGACAGCAGAGACCTGCAGCCTCAGGAGCCCCTGTTGGGTGGCCCCCAGACTTCTGAGACCTCTCCAGAGTATCCTTCTGAGGAGCCCTCTTAGAAAAGGACATGCAAGAGAAAGCATGTAGACTCCCTGGATGAGTCCATCACTTCAGACACTGACCTCAAGGAGTCAGAAGGGTCCCCCAAGTCATCCTCTGATGATGTCTCCTTTGTACACATCTTAGAGATCCTTAAGCAGAGAGGTGGCTGGCCCACTGTCACCCTTCCTGATGAGGAGTCAGTGTACCTGAAGGCTTTTGGGTCTCCTTCAGCCTTGTGGGTGCTCCACCTTTCGATGAACTTTTAGACTTGGTTAGTCAGAAGGTGTGGGAGACTCTTGATGCCGTGGAGCCAGTTCCCAGAACACCCAATAAATTTCTGTCTGCCCCTAAAGAGAAAGATTTTTTTGTCCAAGGATGTGCCTTAAGATGCCATGGTGGTGGCAGCAGCCACCAAGAAGGAGCTAGCGGAGACTTCTTCATCTGTCCATCTGCTGAATAAGGAGTCTCGAACGATGGATAGATACAGGAAGCATATCTTTTCTTCAGCAGCTTTTACACTCAGATAGCTGAACTGTCTCACACATTTTATGAGGCTTCAAAGAGATCTCCTCAAGGAGTTAGGAGATACTCTTCAAGGTACATCTACTGAAGGAGTCCCTGTGAAGGTGTCTGCTCAGTTGTCCACCTTAAATTCCATCGTGAACTCCTCCATGAAGCTGATCTCTTATGCAGCCGATGGAGGGAGCAGGGCAGCGGGTTCAGGAGTTTCTCTTAGGAGACACTCCTGGATGCACTTATGTAATTTTGCGGAGCCTTTCAAGTCCATCTTTACCAATGCCCCCTTTGATGGTTCTTCATTGTTTGGACCCAAGGTAAAAGATATACTCACCAGGTGTGAACAAGAAGGGAAAACTCTCTCTGCCATGGGAGTGCATTTTACCTTCCCCTCTAGACCATATCCTAAGGGTCAGAGAGGTGGTAAGATGTGGTTCAAGACATCCCAAAGGTTTTTCTTGGATGCACAGGGTGACTCCTCTTTCAGAGGCAGAGGAGGAGGAGCTAATGGTAGACATTGCCCTAGAGACAGGGGGGGGGCCGCAATTCGATGTTCTTCATTCCACATTGCTGCAGTCCTAACTATTGGGTAGTCCACTGTCCAGTCGGCCCGAATACCAAAGTATATGGCTGACGTCGGTCAGGGCGCATTAGACTGACATCAGTACGTCAGGGTACTAATGCGCATGACCGACGTCATATCCTCTGTCTTTTTTGCCGCATGGTCCGATGCAGAAGCAATTTTGCGAGTGCAGGTTGGCGTTCTGAAAGTTTCTGAAGTCAGAGTTTCAGACCGAATCAAAGTTGGCTAAGTACCCCGTTGGGGAATATTTTGGTTTTTTCTTGCCTCAGTATTTAACCGGATGTCAGAAAAAGTGAATAACTGTATTTCTTGTGGGAAACAGATACCTCATAGGGATTACCATACTTTGTGTATACCTTGTTTAGGGCCTGAGCACGGACGTTGTTGGATGCCGCTCTTGTGCTAGATTTAACAAACGCACTATTAAGAGAAGGTTAGACTGTGCCAGGTTAGTTTTGGGAAGCGTTGTAATTATAAAATGCCGCCGGATGCTCCGCGCCGCTTCGGCAAAAGCGCAAGGACAAAGCAGCAAAGCCTAGAGTGGAAGAACCGACAGTCCCTGACGTCGGTTCTTTAGAAGGCTCAGTGGAGCCGGAGGTTCTGCCAGGTGTTTCTTTGGAGTCTCAGGGAGAGACTTTATTGTTACAGGATGTATCCTCTCAGGAAGTAGGCCAGGCTGAGGGGCTTCTCAGGTGGCTGTTCTTCCCTCTCTTCCTAAGGTGGTTAGAGCCTCCCCCTCTGTTTCCAAGGCTTCTTTGAGAGGCAGGCCAAGTGTAGCTTCAGTGGGGGTTTCTCCTAGTGCTTCAGGGTCTTTGCCTAAGAAACATATGCTTAAAATGGCAGAGGATTTGATTACTATGATTAGAGGTTCTATGCCCCCTCCTGATAAGAGGCCTAGGGTGGAACCTGAGTTTGAGAGTTTTGAGCACTGTTCGGAGGCTTCTGAGTCTTCGGCTGAAGACTTGCAGGAGTATCCTCCTTATTCTGATTCTGATGTGGATGATTCTACTCCTTCTGCTTCTCCTCCTGAGGATTTTTCATTTTCAGAAACCCTGCATTCCATGAGGGAGCATTTTAAATGGGAAGGTCAAGATTTCTCTGATTCCAGAAAGAGGCTTAGGGAATTCTTGTTTTTACCCCAGCATAGGCCTTTAGCTATACCTCCTGTTCTGAATGTGGTGGAAGATGTTTTTGCAGAGGCTTCCCTGAATCCTGATTCTTTGCCTCCTGCCCCAGTTAAACCGGATAGGTACTATAGGGTGCCTGAAGCTCATAAGTATCTTTTTAAGAGTCCTAGGGCAGACCCGGAAACTGTCTCTCAGGGGCCTAAAGGGGTGAAGGCCTCTGTTGTTAAAAATCCTGTTCCTCCTGATAAAGAGGCAAGGGCTTTGGATAGATGGGGAAAGAAAGTGTATACTTCTTCCACTTTAGCCATGAGGGCTTGAATTGTCAGTTTCACATGTTAAAATATCAGAATTACCTCCTTTCACAATTGAAATCTAAGGTGGATGCTCTGGCAGAAGGTATTGAGTGTAAAGAGTTGCAGGATTTAGTTCATGTGTCTGAACAGGTGGGTAAACATTCCTTGCAGTGTGGTTTTGATGCTGTGCAGGCCTCCTCGAGGGTGGCTGCCACTGGTTCTGTTCTTCGTAGGCATGCCTGGTTGAGAGATCAGAATTTAGCCGAGCATGTTAAAACAAGGATTTTGGATGCTCCTTTGCAGTCTGATGTGTTGTTTGGTTCGCCTGTGGAAGCAGTTTTAAAGAAAATGGAGGACAAGGCTAAGTCTATGCAAACTGTTAAGGATTTTTGCGGGTGCAGCCTCCAAGTTTAGTAGAAATTGGCCTACTAAGGGATGGACTTATCCTGCTTATGATTCCCAGTCTAGGGGTAGGTCTAGACGTGGTAGGGGCAGAGCTCAAGGTTCTTTAGGCCTAGGACAGGAGTTCCCCTGCTCAGACTTCTGGTGAGGGCAGGGGTCAGTCCTTTCGTAAGCAGACCCAATGACCTGCCTTTTCAGCTGCCAGTACATTCTCGCCTGGCAGCACCTTTGGGAGGAAGGCTGTCTCTTTTCAAAGAAAATTGGGATTTAATTACCCAAGACAGATGGGTTCTGGATATCATTCACCACGGTTACAGGTTTTATTTCCATACCTTGCCTCCTTTCAAAGGCATGCCAGACATTCCTCCTCTACAAAGAAAAGAGGCTCACAAGCAAATTTTTCTGTTGCTCCAAATAGGGGCCATTCAGCCAGTTCCTGTGCCAGAAAGGGGCCTAGGATTTTATTCTCGCCTGTTCCTAGTACCAAGAAGGGGAACACGTGGAGACCAATTTTGGATTTATCTATCCTCAACACTTATCTGGACATTCCCAAGTTCAAAATGTTGACGTTACAACAGCTTTTACCTCTGCTGGGCAAAGATCACTGGATGGTAACTTTAGATCTCAAGGAAGCTTACCTTCATGTGCCTATAAGACTAAGTTGCAGGAAGTATCTGCGTTTTCGAGCTGGAAATTTTCATTATCAGTTCTCTGCATTGCCCTTTGGCTTATCCACTGCGCCCAGAGTATTCACAAAGGTTCTGGCTCCAGTGATAGCTTACTTCAGGCTAAAAGGAATTCAAATCTATCCTTACTTGGACGACTGCCTGATTCTAGCTCAAGAAAAGGAAGACCTTCTACAGCATTTGGATTATGTCATAGCAGTGCTAAGATGCCTAGGGTATTCTGTGAACGAAATAAAGTCCAGTCTAGTACCCTCTCAAGACATGTGCTTTCTGGGTGTGAGACTGAATACAGCAGCCCAGATGGCCTTTTAACCCCGGACAAACAAAAGAATCTTTCCAGTTACTTCCATCAACTATCTCTTCAGTCCGGGCTGACTGCAAGGACAGTCCTTCAAGCCTTAGGGTTCATGGCATCTTGTATTCTGGTGCTTCCCAATGCCAAACTGCATATGAGGAAGCTGCAATGGTATCTCAAAATGTATGGACACAGCACTGCCAGGATTTGGACACTGTCATTCAAATAATACCTTGCATTCAAAAGGAATTTTTGTGGTGGGCTCAGGAATGTCACCTAAACAAGGGACTCTCTGTGACCCGGCCAGAGGCGAGTCAGATACTAACGACAGATGCCTCAGACATTGCTTGGGGAGCTCATCTAAATGGAAAGTGGATACAAGACAAGTGGCCTGCCAGACTACAGCATCTACATATCAACATGAAAGAGATGTTAGCAGTCCAGTTTGCATTAATGGCTTTCAAGGAGTTACTTCTTCCAGGGCAGGTGTTGATTCTAACAGACAACACAACTGTCATGTGGTACATCAACAAACAAGGGGAACACATTCTTACCCATTGTGCAGGCAAGCAATGATTTTATGGGAGACTGCGCTCAGCTTGCAACTAACTCTTCAGGCAAGGTTTCTGCCGAGCACAGAACTCCTTAGCAGATGTGTTAAGCAGACAAATCATGGATCCCCACGAGTGGAAACTGGATCTTCATGTATTTCAAAAATTGACAGTGTCATGGGGAACTCCAGACATAGATCTGTTCGCTTCTCCACTAAACCACCAGCTGCCAAAGTTTTGCACAAAGAGGTTTCATCACACAGCTTGGAAAGTGGATGCTCTTTCTTTCAGTTGGAAAAATCTTCATGTGTATGCTTTTCCACCTCTGCCTCTTCTCCCAAAGGTGCTTCTAAAGGTCAGACAAGACAAGCCAAGGATGATTTTAATAGCTCCAGATTGGCCTCGGCAGCACTGGTACCCATTACTGAGGAGTCTGGTAAGGAAGCCTCCATGGCCTTTACCCTTGATTCCACACCTGTTGTCTCAGAGGGACGGTCACCTGCTCAATGTCAAGCTTCACTCTCTTCATCTAACAGCCTGGCATATTCTGTTTTGAAAGACAGCAGGTCTCAACTTCCTCAACAAGTTTTAAATGTGATTATGGAAGCCAGAAGACCTAGTACAAGGAAAGTGTACGAGAAAAATGGAAGAGATTTTTATTTTGGAGTGCAGCAAACAATTTGGAGATTTCTGAGCCTAATTTGAGTGTGGCTCTTCAATATCTTACTGAGTTATTGGACAAAGGTTTGTCTTTCTCTTCCATTAAGATTCATGCTGCAGCAATTTCAGCTCACTATGATTGTGACCCACCATTGTTTTCGCATCCTTTGTTCAAGCAATTTCTTAGAGGGGCAAAGAATATAAGACCCCCACGTAGAGCTCCTACTCCTGCTTGGGATCTCAATTTTGTGTTGGAGAAACTTACTCTACAACCTTTTGAGCCTCGGCTACTGCTGAATTGAAATACTTGTCATGGAAGACTGCTCTTTTGTTGGCCATTACTTCTGCAAGAAGGGTTTCTGAGTTGCAGGCCCTTATGGCGGTAGAGCCTTTTTTGATTTTTCATAAGGACAGGGTATTTTTACGTACTAATCCTTCCTTTATGCCTAAGGTGGTTTCTAGTGTGGCTTTAAACCAAACTATTCATTTGCCTACTTTTTATGCAGATCCTCAAAATAAAGGGGAAAAGATTTTGCACACTTTAGATGTACACAGGCAGTTGCGTTATTATTTGAGCAGGACTAAGGATTTTAGGCAGTCTCAGCAGTTGTTTGTTTCTTTTGCTTTGGGTTCAGGGCAAGCCTGTGTCAAAACAAACTATTTCTAGGTGGATTGGGTTTTGCATTGCATTTTGTTATTCCCATCATGGCAAGGAGATTCCAGTTGGGATTAGACCTCATTCCACTAGGGCTACTGCCACTTCAACAGCATTTCTAAGGGGGGTGGCAACTAAGGATATTTTGGAGGCAGCTACTTGGAGTTCAGTGCATACTTTCTCTAAGCATTATCACCTTCCTCTCTACTCTAAGTCTAGGGCTGGTTTTGCCACAGCTATTTTGCAAGGCATGTTGTCAGTTCCTGCTTCCTTATGATTTGCCAGCCTCCCTTACCTCTGCTTTGGGATTCTACCCAATAGTTAGGACTGCAGCAATGTGGAATGAAGAACATAGTACAGTTTTGTACCTACCATAAATGTAGATGTTCGAGGATCCACATTGCTGCAGTCCAATTTACCCTCCCTCCTTCCCCTCTGGGTTTATGGGTGGTTGTGTAGGTGAGGTTATATTCTGGTAATTTTGTATATATTGTACATATTTTTGGTGCAGGTATATTTGGAGTTTTTGGTTTTGGCCTTATCTTTTCAGGGTCTTCTGACATCTGGGGCAAGAAAAGACTGAGGATATGACGTCGGTCATGCGCATTAGTACCCTGAAGTACTGACGTCAGTCTAATGCGCCCTGACCGACGTCAGCCATATACTTTGGTATTCGGGCCGACTGGACAGCGGACTACCCAATAGTTAGGACTGCAGCAATGTGGATCCTCGAACATCTACATTTATGGTAGGTACAAAACTGTACTTTTTGAGGCCGTCCCTATAAGCGCTTCTGATGTGGGGCCCAGCTGTGCTTCTCTAGAGCCAGTCTGGGGTCACCTATCTTTATATCCAGAAGCCTGGCTAAACATCACCCTAGACAAATGGGTACAAAGAGTAATCACCAGAGGTTACTCTGTACCCTTTTTCTCTTCCACCCCACACTCCCAAGAAGATCCCAGATGTTCCACCCAATCATTGGGATCAAGCAACTATAGAAGTGCAAAAGTTGCTTGCAGAGAGAGTCATCCAAACCGTCCCTGCAGACCAGATAGGATTCGGAACTTACTCCAGATTCTTTTTAGTGCCAAAACATACAGGGGACTGGAGGCCCATCTTGGACCTCAGAAAACTAAACAAATCTGTAAAGAAGGACAAGTTCCAGATGGTGACACTGCAGTCTATACTCCCTCTGTTTGAGAAAGACAATTGGACGTGCTCCATAGACCTCCAAGATGCATACTACTATATAAAAATGGACAGAGCTTCGAGGAGTCACTTACGCTTCCGGCTGGGAGCCAGTCACTATCAATTTTGTGCTCTGCCCTTTGGTCTCACCACAGCCCCCAGGGTGTTCACCAAATGTATGGCAGTAGTGACAGCTCACCTGAGACATCTAGGATTCCAAGAGTTTCCATACCTGGACGACTATTTCCTGACTGCCACCACCAGGCATCTACTCCTACAAGCCAGAGATTCCACCATCCAGCTTTGTTCCCAGCTGGAGATTACAGCAAATTGGGAAAAGTCTGCCTTATTGCCCTCTCAATTTGTGACTTTTATAGGAGCAGAAATAGACAGAGTTGCCATGTTAGCTCGTCTACCTGCAGAAAGAATTCAAAACCTCAGACAACAAATTTTCAGGCTACTTCCTCTACAGAAAGTCAAGGCAAAGACAGTGCTGAAACTCTTAGGGACCATGGCCTCCACCATAACGTTAGTCCCTCTAGCCAGATTACATATGCAAATTCTCCCATGGCTTCTATCTTTCCAGTGGTCCTTTCAACAACTTCCTCTATCTCACCACATTATCATAAGAGAGTCTTGCAAAAAGGACCTTTATTGGTGGATTCAACCCGACCAACTAACAACAGGCACTCCATTCCTTCCTCACCAGACCACTGATGCCTCACACATGGGGGGGGGGGGGGCATTATCTAGGCAGGGCTGTCCAAGGCACATGGCAAGATCACAAGGCTCACCTGCATATCAGTATTCTAGAGATGAGAGCAGTGCTTTTAGCATTGCAAGCACTTCACGACTTTCTTCCTCTAGGGACGATAGCAATCCAGTTAGACAACATGTCATTGGTATGGTATCTCAACAAGTAAGGAGGAACCAGATCTTACCCCCTTTGTTGAGAGGCCCTTCATGTTTGGAAGTGGGAAATTTCTTCCCAACACTTTCTAGTGGCAACGCATATCCCAGGGACAACCAATATGATAGCTGATAAGCTCAGCAGGACAGTCTTGTTGCCTCACGAGTGGTCTCCGAATCAGGAAATAGCAGAACAAATCTTCCGCAAATGGGGACAGCCTTGCTGCACTCTCTTTGCTTGTCCAATTGACTCCAAATGCAGCAGCTACTTCTCCCTTATCCCCCCCTTTGGGGAGTCACCGAGGGATGCATTTGTTTACAATTGGCCCATGAGACCCCTTTATGCTTTCCCTCCCTTTCCTGTCATATCCAAAGTTATTCAGAAAGCAAAGTTATTGGGAAGCAAAATGACTCTCATCACTCCAGATTTGGTTCCCCTTTCTCGGACCACATTTACTAGACGATCCATGGACTCTGAACCCAGTGCCAGACCTCTTGACACACGTCAGGCTCCCTTCATCCCTGCCTTCACACCCTCAACTTGACAGCGTGGCTGCTCCAATTCCATCCCTAGTCAGGCTTCATGATTTTTCACCTGCTGTGATCCACATCCTCACGTCTTTGCATAAACCTACCACTAGGAAGTTATACACAAGCAAATGGAGAAGGTTTTCTATCTGGGCAGAAGAAAGGAATGTAGATCTTTACAATGCATCCATCCCTATGGTTTTAGAATTTTTGTCTGAACTTTTCCATCAGGGATCTGCTGCTGCCACAATTAGGGTCCATTTGGCAGTGATATCTAATTTTCATTTGGGTCAACATGAATCTAACCTGATGTCCCACAGATTGTGTAAAACCTTCTTAAGGGTGCTACTTTGCTGAGACCCCCATTTCAGGAACTGGTGTCTCCCTGGGATCTAAACTTTGTTTTGTCCAAACTAACTTCACTGCCTTTTGAACCCGCTCATTCGTGCCTATTGAAATTTATTTTTTGGAAGACCTTGCTTCTAGTAGCCATTCCAATATCCAGTCCAGTATCAGAGTTACAAGCACTGTCTATTAAGCCTCCTTATTTGATTTTCCACAAAGACAGCATTTCTCTTCATGCAAATCCTTCCTTTATCCCTAAAGTTTGCTCTCACACTAATTTGAACCAAACTATAGAATTATCTGTGTTTTTATTTAGTCAGTCCAACGGAGCAGAATACAAATTTCATCAATTGGATATTCACAGGCAGTTATGGTTCTACCTTCACAGGACTAAGGAACTCAGAAAGTCAGACCAATTGTTTGTATCTATTTCTGATTCTAGATTAGGTCTGCCAGTCTCTAAAGTGACCCTATCTAATTGGATTTTGAGCTGTATTTCCCTCATTTACTCGGCCACTTTCACAGTTTGATGATTTATGTTTATATGTTGCAGATAAAAGTCTTATTGCGTGTTGTTACTGATTTAAGTGTTTTGTGTCATCATTATCATCATCATCATCAGCCCCCCTTTTCCATTTTTTTCTACATAGGGTCAGGGTATCATGTTAGCTGTCGCCAACTCTCTTGATTCAGTGCCACACTCCTGCCTTCTTCAACACTCATGCCTGACTGCCGCAGATCTTCATTCACACAATCCATGCACCTCTTTGCTGGACATCATCACTTTCTCTTACCTTCTTCCTGTCTATCACAAATCTTCCACACCAGATTTTCTTCTGCTTTTCTGCACATGGGTCTAAACCACCGTAATCTGTTCTCTCTGATCTTTTCTGCAATTGGAGCTACTTTGGCTTCTGCTCTTATGTCCTCATTTCTTCATCTGTCCCACAGTGTGCATCTTACCACACTTCTCAGGCACTTAATTTCCATCACCTGTAGCTTCTTCAACTGTTCTGCTTTTACTGCCCAGGTTTCTGTACCATACAGTAGTACTGGTCACACCACTGTCTTGTACACCTTACCTTTCAGCTTCTTTGGCATTCTTCTGTCATAGACAACACCTGACATTCTACGCCAGTTGGATGCAGTCCCTCTGATTCTAGCTTTGACCACTTCATTCAGACTTCCCTTCTCCTCAACCACCCCTCCCAGATACTTGCAGCTGTTTACCTCTTCCACTATCTTCCCTTCCATCTCTAATCTCAGCTTCTTCTGATTTTCCCAATTTGCTGCCATTACTACAGCCTTATCTGTACTTAGTTTCATCCCATGTGCCTTCAGATGTTCTTTGTGTTTCACTGTTGCAGTCATCACATTTGGGTTATCTGCTTGCAGTAGCCCTTAGTCGGCCTGATTATCAAAGTCTTGGGTCCTGCATCAGTTGCTTTCTCATCTTCCAGGACGTCAGGTAGTCAGGGGTATAAAGCATGCAGCCATCACCATTACATCAGTCTTTCTTGCCGTGCGGTGCCCAAAGCAGAAGCAGTTCACAAGTGCTGGTTGGCCGACTTCTGAAATTTTCGTTTTCAAGTTTCAGAACCAAAGTCTTCAGCTAAAGCTAAGTACCCCATTGGGGAAACTTTTTCTTGCTCTAAACCGATGTCAATAAAAGTCAATAATTGTATTTCTTGTGGAAAGCAAATACCTCAAAGATTTTCATTCGTACTGTATTCCTTGGCTAGGCCCTGACCACGACGTACCTTGCTGTTGGTTTTGTGCCTTATTTAAACAACAAACTGTTTATCATTGGTATATTTACGCTTCTAAATATTTTGGTACATGGTTCAATTATCCAGATATGTCTTCGGTAAGGCACATGACTACTGACATTCCAAAAAAACGCAAAGATAAAGACAGAGACAGTCTGCCTAGGTCCAAAACTGCCGACAACGCTTCTCCTAAGCTAGTCGCCAGTTTGCCGGTACTCAGTGAGGGGTTTTTGCAGCCCATGACACCCGCTACTTCAGATTCGCAGGCCTCTACTGAGACCCATTCATAGTCCAGTATGCTGTGAGATGCTTCAACTGTGGAACCTGCAGATGTCTCTACCTTGGATGGGTCTGTAGCTGCTGTGCAGGCACCGGCTTCTGAGGGTGTATTCAGGCCTACTGACTTGTATATTAAACTGATGCCATCTTCTTCTTCAAGGCCTAAAACTCGAACCATGCCTAGAAAACTGATGCCTAGACCACATGGTCAGGCCTCTATGCCTGAAAAACAAATGATAAGAATGGCTGAAGACCTAATTACTTTAATCATGGGAAGCCAGCCTTCCCCCTCTTAAGAGACCTAGGACTGAATTTGCTTACGATACTTCTATTCAGTATTCTGAAATTTCTGTTTCCTCTGATGACCAGGATTTACCTTTATCTACCTATGAGGATTCTGACGCAGTGGATTCTATTCCCTGCCCCACCCCCCACCTCCCCCAAAGGGTTTCTCTTTTGGTGAAACCTTGCATACTCTTAGGGAGCATTTTCGTTGGGAAAGCCAGGATTACTCTGATTCTAAAACAAGGCTTAGGGATTTCTTACTCCTGCCCCAACACAGGCCTTTAGCTATCCCTCCTGTACTAGACATTGTTGATGATGCCTTTTCGGAATCTAGCTTGGCCCCTGACTCTTTACCTCCTGCTTCCAGAAAACCTGATAGATATTACAGAGTTCCTGACTCTCACATGTTTCTTTTTAAAAATCCTACTGTGGATCCTGAGACCATTTCACAAGGACCCAAGGGCATTAAGGTTACTACTGCCAAAAATCCTACCCCCTCTGATAGAGATTCCAGGGTGTTGGATAGATGGAGTAAGAAGGTATACACTTCAGCAACCTTGGCCATTAGGGCCTTAAACTGCGAGGTTCATATGTTAAAGTATCAGCAGCATATTATTGGATTACTTAAACAGAAAATGATGTTGCTTCCTGACTGTGCTGAACATAAGGATTTACAGGATTTAATGCATTCTGCTGAACAAGCTGGAAAACATACTTTGCAATGTGGTTTTGATTCACTAGAGGCATCTAGCAAGGCTGCTGTCACTGGTTCTGTACTTAGAAGGCATGCTTGGCTTAAGGAGCAATCCTTGCCAGACCATGTTAAAGCTAAATTGCTGGATGCTCCCTTAAATCAGGACCGCCTGTTTGGCAACAAAGCAGAAGAAGTACTTAAAAAGATGGAGGAGAAAGATAAATCTATGCAAACTGTTAAAGATGTCCTACAAGTACAGCCTCCAAGATTTAGTAGGCATTGGCCCTCTAAGAATTAGTCCTTTTCTGCCTCTTCCAGGCCTTCTCAGTCCAAATGCAGAACCAGCAGAACACCCAGGCTTCAGTCCAAGGGTACGCACAGGACTAAGCAGTGGGGGGCTCCCACTTCCAAATCATGGAGTAGTAAGACTCCCTGCTATGGCAAGCTGTCTCAATGACTTAACTTTAAAACTTCCAAGCACTTCTCAACTGACTGCTCCTTTAGGGGGGAAAGATTGCTTTGCAGGCAAAAAACTGGAAACTCATTACCGAGGACAAATGGGTTTTAAATATAGTTTCCCAAGGATACAGATTTCACTTCCACATGTTACCAAGCCCAAACAGTTGGCCACATCTACCCCTAAATCAGTGGGCAGGGGCTCAAAAGCAAGTGCTCTCTCTTTTAAACATAAGGGCTATTTAAACTGTACCAGAAGAGGATAAGGGACAAGGCTTCTATTCAAGACTTTTTGTGGTACCCAGAAAAGACAACTCATGGTGTCCTATCCTGGACCTTTCTATATTAAACACCTTTTGGTGATCCCAAAATTCAAGATGCTAACTTTTCACCAGTTGCTTCCTATGCTAGGCAAGGATGCCTGGTTGGCAACACTGGATTTAAAGGAAGCCTACCTGCACATCCCAATCAGGAAATCTTGCAGAAGATACCTGCACGTCAAAGCAAGTTACATGCACTATCTGCACTGCCCTTTGGCTTATCTACTGCGCCCTGGGTATTCACAAAGTGCCTAACTCCAGTCATTGTATTTTGCAGGCAAAGAAATATTCAAATATACCCATACCTGGGTGATTGTCTAATTCAGGCAGAAAGCTAGGACATACTTTTGAATCATCTGGCATTTGTACAAAAGGTGCCAACTTGTCTGGGGTACACCATAAACAAAAAGAAATCACATCTTGTACCCTGTCAACAAATTACATTCCTGAGAGCAAGCTTGAACACAACTTCCCAGATGGCTTTCCTCATGCCAGAGAAACAAACTCACTTGACAACTTGCTTCAAACTAATGGCCACAAAAACCCTGCTATCTGCAAGGCAAATACTGCAAGCCTTGGGATTCATGGCCTCCTGCGTTCTACTAATTCCATATGCAAGACTGCATATGAGGAAACTACAATGGTATCTAAAAAGCCTATGGTGTCAACATTCTCAGGATCTAGAAGCAATGATTCCTATCATACCTTGCCTACAGTTAGAGTTCCTTTGGTCGGCAGAGGCCTGCCACCAAAACAAGGGACTACCATTCACTCTACCCCCTGAAGCCCAAACCCTAACAACAGACGCATCAGACTATGCATGGGGGGGCTCACCTGGCAAGGAAGTGCATTCAGGGCAAATGGAACCCAAGTCAAATGCACTTGCATATAAATCAAAAAGAAATGTTAGCTGTACAGAATGCTCTGACAGCCTTCAAGGACCACATTCTTCCAGGACAATTAATGGTAAAGATGGACAACACCACTGTTATGTGGTACATAAACAAGCAGGGGAGGTACCCATTCATACCCCCTCTGCAGATTAGCCATGGCTCTGTGGGAACACAGCCTTAAGCTACCAAGTGCATCTACAGGCTCAATTCCTGCCAGGAAAACTAAATACACTGGCAGACGAACTAAGCAGAAATCTCATGGATCCACACGAGTGGAAACTGGAACCAAAGATTTTCAACATGTTGATAAACAAATGGGGGAGCCCGGATATAGACCTGTTTGCCTCCAAAACTACCAATTGGACAAATTCTGCACAAGGACTCCCCACAAACAAGCTTGGAAAGTGGATGCCCTGTCCTTCAGCTGAAAAAAATCTATCAGTTTATGCCTTACCTCCTCTGCCTCTCCTCTCCAAAGTATTGCTAAAGATCAAACAGGACAAACCAAGGACGATATTGATTGCACCAGACTGGCCACGCCAACACTGGTGTACCCCGTCTTGTGCAGTGTGTCACTACTGGCCCCATGGCACCTGCCTCAGACCCCTACCCTGCTGTTACAGCAGGAGAGCCAGATGTTTATCGTGCATACAGCTGCAGTAATCACAGATGGGTTTTCTGCCATCAGGCGGGTCCCCGGTTGGCCGAATTCCAAAGTCTAGGTCCGGCGTCAGTTGTTGTCGCTTTCTTTCCTGACGTCAGTGAGGCAGGGGTATATAAGACACAGCCGACGCCATTTTCTTCAGTCTTTTTTGCTGCGCGGTGCCCGAAGCAGAAGCAGTTCGCAAGTGCCGGTCGGCCAGCTCCTGAATTTACGAAAAATTGGAAACCGAAGTCTTCTTTAAAGCTAAGTACCCGTTGAAACTTTTCTTGCCTCAGACCGATGTCAGAAAAAGTTAACAATTGTATTTCTTGTGGGAAGCAAATACCGCATAAGGATTTCCATTCCCTCTGCATACCTTGTTTAGGCCCAGACCACGACGTCTCGGGCTGTCGCTTTTGCGCTACCTTCAATAAACGCACTATTAAGCGTCGGGTGGAGTTCGCCCAACATCTTTTTGGTAAAGCCTTTGATTATAAAATGTCGTCAGAGACTCAGACTACCGTTTTGTCCAAAAAACGCAAGGACAAGGACTGACACGCGAGGTCTGCGGTCTCCACCGACACCACGCCAAAACCGGCTATACGTGGTCCGGTTCTCAGCGAGACGCCTATGCAGTCCCTGACTACCGACGACACTTCTTTGGCGGTGTCTTCTGTAACCGAGACCTCAGGTACCTCGGCCCATACCCAGACTACAACCACCGAAGCCACTGTGAGCATTGAGCCTCCTAATGTGGACAGGTCCACTTCCACCCATGGTGTCTTTAGACCCTCATCTTCCTTTTCCATTAAGGCCTTTACTAAGTCCAAATCAGCCAGACATCCCAAGAGGCCTGTTGCACAGGGCCCATCTCCAGGCCCCATGCCTAAAAAACAGATGCTTAAAATGGCTGAGGATTTAATTACTCTTATCAGAGGTTCCCAACCCCCTCCAGACAAGAGACCCAGAGTGGAGGAAGATTCACCCTCTTCTGATCAGGGCTCCATTTTTTCAGAACATTCTGATGTAGAGGAACACTCTTACTCCCCTTTTGAAGATTCTGATGCAGAGCAGCCCATTCCTTCTGTATCTCCTCCAGAGGATTTTTCTTTTGGGGAAACCTTGCACACCTTGAGGGAACACTTCCACTGGGAAGGCAAAGACTTTTCTGATTCCAAGAAAAGACCTAGGGAATTTCTTTTGTTACCTCAACACAGACCTCTGGTGATACCTCCTGTCTTGGACATACTTGATGATGTTTATTCGGAGGCTTGCCTTAATCCGGATTCCCTGCCTCCTGCCCCAGTCAAGCCTGATAGGTACTACAGAGTTCCTAACTCCCACCAATTTCTTTACAAAAGCCATAATGCTGACCCTGAAACCATTTCTCAAGGCCGCAAGGGAATGAAGGCCTCCACTGCTAAGAATCCACTACCTTCCGAAAGAGAGTCAAGATCCTTAGAAAGGTGGGGAAAAAAGGTATATACCTCGGCCACCCTAGCCATGAGGGCCTTAAATTGTCAGTTTCATATGCTTAAATATCAGCAGTTTCTGTTATCACAGTTAAGAAATAAAATGTCTCAACTGAACAACCAGATTTGAAGGAGTTGCAGGATATGATGCATAGTGCAGAACAAGTGGGTAAACGCACCTTGCAATGTGGCTATGATGCCCTAGAGGCCTCAAGTAGAGCTGCTGTTACAGGATCAGTCATTCATAGACATGCCTGGCTTAGGGAACAAATCTTGCCTGATCATGTGAAAACTAAACTACTAGATGCTCCTTTACAAAAGGATGTGCTATTTGGTACTAATGCTGAGGAGATACTACGGAAAATGGAAGAAAAAGCCAAATCTATGCAAACTGTCATAGCTTTTCTACAGGTTCAACCACCACGTTTTAGCAGAAATTGGCCTTCTAAAAACTGGTCCTTTCCAGCCACGGACAAGCCCCAAAGAGGTAGATACAGGCACACAAGGGGCAGAGGACAATCACAAGGATCATATAGAGGCAGGCAATGGCAAACTCCAGCGCCAAGAGGTGGCGAAGACAGTGCACAGCAATACAGGAAACAAACCCAATGACTTCCTCCTTTCCATGCCAAGCAAGTCTCAGCTGGCAGCACCCTTGGGAGGAAAGCTGGCATTATTTACAAGAAATTGGCATATTGTCACAACAGACAAATGGATCCTGGACATTATAAACAGAGGCTACAGATTTCATTTTCACACTCTTCCAAAAATGAGAGTCATGCCAAACCTGCCACACAATCAAAGGGCAGAGGCACAACTACAAATCTCAAAGCTCATAGACATGAAGGATATTCAAGAGGCACCTACTCACGAACAAGGTCAAGGTTTTTATTCCAGGCTATTTCTGGTACCAAGGAAAGGAACCGACTGGAGACCCATTTTGGACTTATCCATCCTAAACACATTCTTACTCGTACCAAAATTCAAGATGCTCACATTACAGCAGCTTCTTCCCATGCTGGGCAAGGAGTTTTGGCTGGTAACATTGGACCTCAAGGAGGCATACCTGCATGTACCAATCAGACAAAGCTGCAGAAGATACCTCAGATTTCTTGCAGGTTCAATCCACTATCAATTCTCTGCATTGCCCTTTGGCTTATCTACTGCACCCAGAGTATTCACGAAATGCCTGGCATCAGTAATTGCCTACTGCAGACTTCAAGGGATACAAATTTACCCTTATTTGGACGACTGGCCTGATCCAAGCGGACAGCAAGCACATACTTCTGGAACATCTGGCTTATGTAACACGGTTTCTCAATTCCCTGGGATACACAGTCAACAAAGAGAAATCCAGACAAACATCATCTCAGAAAATAACTTTCCTGGGTGCCAACTTGGACATAAACACCCAGATGGCCTATCTTACTCCAGAAAAACAGGGGCAACTAACTCAGTACTAGCAAATTGTACCAGGCTTACTGCAAGGAAAATGGCACAACCAGAAGCACACCAAAAGGAAAAACAACAAAGTAGGATCCACCAAAAGCAATTTATTGCAGACCTCTCTCTCTCTCTGACGTCTCGGCCTAAGCCTTCAAGGAGTACAAATGAGGTAGAATACTATACACATATATATATACCACAATAATTGATTAATTGAACTTATTATACAATTAACAAGGTAAAACACAAGAATTCAATTTAGCAACATTCTCCAGTTAAAATCTTCATTTAAACCATCAGGGAACAATGTTTTAAATTTTAAAATATAAACAGCTTCCTTTTGCAGCAACAGTTGCTTTATATTCAAACTATTATATTTATAATCTTGTATTTGCTCTAACACTGTTGCTTGTAATTCATTAAAATCACTATTGTGAAATTGTAAAAAATGCATCGCTACAGGACTTTCCTCTTTTTTATTAATAATATCTCTAATATGTTCCAAGAGCCTTATTTTAAAGGCTCTCTTAGTTTCTCCAATGTAAAACTTTTTGCAAGGGCAACAAAGAGCATATATAATCCTTTCTGAAAGACAATGAAAAGAATGTTTAACTCTAAAAGGAATCTTATTAATATATTCAAAAGAACTGCAAGGAAAATCCTGCAGGCTCTGGGCTTCATGGCATCTTGCATTCTTTTAATCCCATGTGCAAAGTTGCATATGAGGAAACTTCAATGGTACCTAAAAAACCTATGGTCTCAACACAGCCACAGTTTGGAAACAATAATACCAATAATTCCATGTTTGCAAAAGGAATTTCTATGGTGGGCCCAAGCATGTCAAACAAACACAGGTCTCCCATTCTGCAAGCCTCAAGCAAATCAAGTCATCACAACAGACGCCTCAGATTACGCCTGGGGGGCGCACATGACAGACAGGTGCATTCAGGGCAAATGGTCCCAAAAGGAAAAGCACCTTCACATCAATCAGAAAGAAATGCTAGCAGTGATAAATGCAATTACAGCTTTCAAGGACCTCCTGCATCCAGGACAATTATTGATGAGAACAGACAACACCACAGTAATGTGGTACATAAACAAACAAGGAGGAACACATTCATACCCCCTGTGCAGATTAGCCATGACACTTTGGAACTTGGCTCTGGAATGGCAAATCGAACTTCAGGCACAGTATTTGCCAGGTTTGGAAAACACGCTGGCAGACAATCTAAGTAGAAATATGACAGATCCACACGAATGGAAGTTGCATCCTCAAGTGTTTACAAAGATAATCCAAGCGTGGGGGAGGCCAGACATAGATCTCTTCGCCTCCCACAGGAATCATCAATTGGAAAAGTTCTGTTCAAGGACCTTTCATCCAAAGGCCTGGAGAGTGGACGCCCTATCATTCAGTTGGACAGCATGGACAGTTTACACTTTCCCACCTCTGCCTCTTCTGCCCAAGGTGCTCTTGAAAGCAAGAGCAGACAGACCGAAGATAATACTGATTGCTCCAGACTGGCTAAGACAACACTGGTACCCACTCCTGAGGAGCCTAACACATACTCCTCCCTGGTCCCTACCTCTAATGCCTCTTCTGCTGACTCAGCACAGCTACAAAACTCTTCACAGTCAGCTGAAAACACTCAATCTCGCTGCATGGAAAATTCCTTAACACCACAACAGATCCTACTCCCCAAAGAGGTGCAGGATGTCATTTTGGAGGCCAGAAGGCCATCTACTAGAAAGGCTTACTCCGCAAAATGGAAACAGTTTTGCTCTTGGAATGAGAAAAAAGGCCAGGACCCTAGAAAACTGAATTTGCCCCAGGTATTACAGTATCTAGCTGAGCTGCTGAACAGTGGACTTTCATTTTCCTCCATAAAAATCCATGCCTCAGCCATTTCTGCAGAATTCAACACTGATCCACCCTTATTCTCTCACCCACTCTTAAGACAGTTCCTCAGAGGGGCTAATAATATAAGACCACCAAGGAAACAACCAATGCCAGCCTGGGATCTTAATTACGTTCTAGAAAAATTAACATTGCCTCCCTTTGAACCAGCTGCCTCAACAGATTTGCAGTATTTGTCCTGGAAAACAGCCTTCCTTCTGGCCATTACCTCAGCTCATAGGGTTTCGGAACTACAAGCCCTCATGGCTGTGCAGCCCTTTCTCATCTTCCATCAGGACAGGGTTTCCCTTCGAACCAACCCGTCATTTATGCCTAAAGTGGTATCCAGGGTAGCTTTAAATCAAGCCATACACTTACGTACCTTTTACCCCAACCCTCAAAACAAAGGGGAAAGGCTGCTACACTCCTTAGACATCCATAGACAGCTATGTTATTATTTGGACAGAACAAAGCCTTTCAGGAAATCAGAACAACTTTTTGTGTCCTATGCTGTAGGAGCTCAAGGTAAGCCAGTTACCAAACAAACAATTTCAAAATGGATAGGCCACTGCATACGGTTTTGTTACTCCTATCATGGAAAATCTGTCCCTACAGGCATCAGATCCCACTCCACCAGGGCCACAGCTACCTCTACAGCCTTCCTCAGAGGAGTTCCTACCAAAGATATTTTGGAGGCAGCCACTTGGAGTTCTGTGCATACCTTCACAAAACACTACCACCTGCCTTTATATTCCAAAACTAGAGCAGGCTTTGCCACTGCTGTGTTGCAGGGCATTCTGGCTCATCCCAGTTCCACCTAGTGCCTACCACCCTGTGTGTAGCTTTGGGATTCTACCCATCTGTGATTACTGCAGCTGTATGCACGATGAACATAGTACAGTTTTGTACCTACCATAAATGTAGATGTTCGAGCGCTAATACAGCTGCAGTACAATTTTCCCTCCCTCCTTCCCCTCTTGGTAAAGGCCTAGGGCCTAACCCCTCTTCATACAACCTGATTGGGTTATCCTTCTATGGTATATTTGCTTGCAACTACTGATTTTTGATTATATTGCATTGCATGTATATAAATATAATTTATGTATTGCCTTCCTTCTGGGGGCACCTGACATCTGGGGCAAGAAAGACTGAAGAAAATGGCGTTGGCTGTGTCTTATATACCCCTGCCTCACTGACATCAGGAAAGAAAGAGACAACAACCGACGCCGGACCTAGACTTTGGAATTCGGCCGACCGGGGACCCGCCTGATGGCAGAAAACCCATCTGTGATTACTGCAGCTGTATTAGCACTCGAACATCTACATTTATGGTAGGTACAAAACTGTAGTATTCTGCATCCTCAGCTTCAAACCCTGAACCTGGCAGCCTTGTTAATTACCTAATCTCTGCATTACTATCCCTCAGTAAACAAGTATTGGATGTCATTTTGGAGGCAAGGAGGCCTAGTACTAGAAAATCTTATGCTGAAAAATGGATTCTTCAATACTTAACTAAGGTGCTTTACAAGGGCCTTTCTTTTTCCTCCATCAAAATTCATGCCTCAGCCATTTTAGCTCATTACAACAAAGAACCACCACTCTTCTCTCATCCACTGCTCAAGCAGTTCCTCAGAGGGGCCAAAAACTTTAGACCACCCAGTAGAGCCCCAACCCTTGCCTGGGACCATAACTTTGTCTTGGAAAAACTCACTCTACCTCCTTTAGAGCCAGCTGCGTGCAGAGTTAAAATTCCTTTCTTGGAGAACAGCCTTCCTTTTAGCAATCACTTCAGCAAGAAGGGTATCTGAATTACAGACATTACACTCCTTATGGCAGTGGCGCCTTTCATCATCTTTCATGCAGACAGGGTGTCCCTCAGGACCAATCCCTCCTTCATGCCCAAGGTAATATCCAGTGTGGCTCTTAATCAGTCCATTAATTTGCCAACCTTCTTTTCTAATCCACAGAACCGAGGAGAATGGATACTGCACTCCTTGGATGTGCACAGACAATTTAGATTTTACTTGGACAGGACTAAACTTCAAAGGAAATCTGAACAACTGCTGGTGGCTTTTGCTGCAGGGGCAGAGAGAAAGGCCATTTGAAAGCAAACCATTTCTAAATGGATAGGCCATTGCATTCATTTCTGCTATAAGCACTATGGAAAACCTATCCCATAGGGGATAAGACCACACTCAACCAGGGCTGCATCTACCTCGACAGCCTGTCTCAGAGGTGTCCCTACCAGGGACATCCTAGAAGTTGCTACCTGGAGTTCTGTACATAAATGTGATGACTGCAACAGTGAAACACTAAGAACATAGTACAGTTGTGTACACTTAGCATAAATGTAGATGTTCGAGTGTATTCACTGTTGCAGTCCTGGTTGCCCTCCCTCCAGCCCCCTGACTTTTTTTGGCTGTACCTCTGTTCTCCTTTACTATGCTTAAAATATTTTTGGTGTATTTACTTTTTTGTTGGAGGTATAACTTTGCATATATATATTTAATTGCTTCCCATTAGGGGGGCACCTGACATCTGGGGCAAGAAAAAATGATGTAGTGGCGTCGGCTGCATGCTTTATACCCTTGACTACCTGACATCATGGAAGATGAGACAGCAACTGATGCAGGACCCAAGACTTTGATAGTCAGTCCAACTGAGGGCTACTGCAAGCAAATAACCCAAATGTGATGACTGCAACACTCGATCATCTACATTTATGGTAAGTGTACTCAACTGTACTTTCTCCATTCCATTCTCCTATCCTTTGCTGAAGTTCTAACTCTGAGTCTGCCTGTCATACCACATCGTCCGCATACAGAAACTTTGTTGATCTGTCCTCTCCGACCTGTTTGCTGATGTAGTCCATCACCAGCATGAACAGCAGTGGGCTGAGAGCTGAACCCTGGTGTACACCCACTCCCACTGGGAACCCTCTGTGAGGATGAACACTGTTTGTACTTGAGTCATTGGGTCCTTGTACATATCCTGCACTAATTCTACCAATGTTTCTTGGACTTCAAACCACTGCAGTACTGCCCAGATCAGCTTTCTTGGGACCTTGTCATATGCTTTCTCCAGATCTAGGAATGCCCAGTTGGACTCTCCTCATTTCTAGCGTCTTCTCAAGTATGTCTCACTGCATGCATTGTGTCAGTTGTGCTGTATCCTGGTCTGAATCCAAACTGCTCATCTCCCATCTTACATTCTACTACTCTGCTTATCCATTTATCAATCCAGAACTTTCATGCAATGTGATAGGAGTTTTATGCCTCTGAACTGCCCACAGTTGTGGATATCCCCTTAGTTCTTGTACACTAGCACAAGTATGCTTTTTCTCCGATCATCTGGAATACAGCTTTCTCTCCACACCGTTATTAGTACCCTCAGGAGTCATTTTTCCCATATGTCACACATTATCATGTCTGCTGTGAACTCATCTGAGCCTGCTGCTTTCCCTGACTTCATTTTCCTTAGTGCTTTTCTTTCTTCTTCTAGGGTGGGCTCCCTTCTCTCATTGGAGGCTGTTTCTGGGACAGTAGAGTATCTGTGGGGTTTTCTTCATTCAGAAGCTGCTGGAAATACTCCTTCCATCTGCCTTTGATGTCCTGTGAACTGGTGAGCAGGTTTTTGCTGGCATCCCTTATGAAGGGTGTCTGACAGTCTTCTTTATCTTTCTGTCTTTGCCTTGCAACTTGATATAGTTTCTTTGTGGCAATTACTGAATCACTTTAAAGAAGTTGGTAGAGTGCCTCCAGTCCCCATTTCTTTGCTATTGCAACTTCTTTCTTAGCTTCTTTGTTAGCCAACCAGTAGTCCTTCCTAGCCTGCTTAATCTTTTCTGTCTCCCACTTCTTCATGCACTCCTTCTTTCTTTTGATGATTTCCTGGACTTCTGCATTCCACCACCAGCTTTCCTTATGTACCTTATTTCCATACCTGTCTCTGCCACATTTCTTTTCTGTAGCCCTAACACATGCTGTTTTTAGGCACTGCCATTCTTGTTCACTCCACCTATTTACTCCTCTTCTTGGGGTGCTAGAGCCATGAGTAATTCCTTGAACTGTTGTACTTTCTCTCCAGTCAACTTCCAGGTCTTTAGCCTGGTCTCTGTTGACCTTAGAGCTTTCTCTGACCACTGCTTGCAGCTAATTGTGGCAACTAGTGATGCTGTGGGCCAACTGTTTCACTGAGGATGATTTTGCAGTCATGGATTCTACCCCAATGCCTTTTCCTTACTAGGAGGAAGTCTACCTGATTTGCATGTTGGCTACTCTTGTGTATGATCTTGTGACTCACTCTCTTTTTGAACCATGTGTTGGCTACTATCAAGCCATTTGCCAGACAATGGCTTCTCCTCCTTTATTCCTGTTGCCCCACCTATGTGGATCCAGGCAGTCCTCATATCCTGCTCTGTCTGTCCCGATATGTGCATTCAAGTCACCCATTATCAACACCAGTTCATGTTGTTGTCCTGCTTTATCTAGTAGGTCCTGCAACTGCTGTTTGAATGCACTCTTTTCCTCAGTATCACAACCCTGCTGTGGGGCATAGACTGAGATTATGAATACTGCCCTATCATTACACTGGTGTCTGATTACCGTGAGTCTGTCATTAATTCTGATGATATCCTTCGCTGCCTTCTGAAACCTCTCTCTCACCACAATTCCTACACTATTTCTATCCTGTCCCCTTCCTGAGTAGTAGAGTCTGGATCCCAAGCCAAGTGGCTTTACTGCACTGCCCTTTCATCTCATCTCTTGGATGCATAGGATGTCCATCCTCCTCTGTATCATTATGTCATCCACTTCTAAGCTGCGTCCTGTCAGTGAACCTACATTAAGTGTAGCAATTCTCAGTTCATGTTTGGCAGGTTGCTTGGTTTTACATCCATCTTTCGCTCAACAGAGCTATCCCAGGTAACCCAGGCAGGGCAACCAGCCAGCCAGTATCTTATTGACCCAGGGCTGCTGGGCTTTATGGCGGGCACACACTGGCCAATAGGGGCACATATACCCCTCCCACCATTAGCAAAGGTCCCTGGTGTAGGTGAGAGTAGGCCAGGTCCTCAACCCACTTATCACTGGTAACTACCCATGACAATTTTTGGCGACATTAGTCAACATGATCGAATCACCTAGAGGTGATAGATGCAGATGCCCAAAGCGGTTGATCTGTACAACTCTTCCCCCTATAGAGCACCATGTAGACTGTGCTGCTGCCCACAGCTCCATTCATTGGTGAGTTTGAGATGGAAACACTCAGTATGTTTTTCGGACATGGGAGAAACCCTACGGAGACACAGGAAGGACGTGCAAACTCCAAACAGACATTGGTTGGAGGTCAGGATCAAACCTTGTACCTTGTGCATAGGAGGCGAAGACCTTAACTATTATGGTAACTGGTCTCTAATTTGTATATATTTTTTTGCATTTTAGAAATATACTTGTTCAAAACTCATTCTGTGAGTTTAGTTCTGGTTTTGTTGGCTTAGATTTATTGATTCCATTTGTGAACTGGCATTATCTAAGTGGGAGTCACATATTTAATTGCATCCCAGGGAGAAAAGTACCAGTATGAAAAACAATATTCTGGCTTGTAGATGGGAAAAAAAAGCATAGGGCCAGGGAACATGGGTTTTGTGTTACCAAGCCAGTGATGGTATTCCTCATTAGCATTCATGTAGAAGCATGCACACAAACAGGGAGGGCTTAGTAGTCCCTTGTGATTACATAAGTACACAGTTGTGGTGTTAGGGGCAATAGAAGCACTCTTATAGCGTGCAGATGAGAGCACAGAGCACTCCATGGCTGCATGAATGATAGCCCTTTACATATATTGCTGAGGATACCCAGTACAGGATAACAAAGGGGATAAAGAAGAACAAGGGGCGGGCTTGATGGCCAGTAGGCATGGATGCAAAAGATCACTGTTTGCAACGTCTTAAGACTCAGAAGCAAGACAAGGAATATCCCTGGTTGAGAGTAACATCAGCTATGTTTTGCTGGCTTTCTGACACAATCATGTTGCTTTATGCCACACCTGTTGTAAGATGAAGTTAGATTACAGCCTTAAAATCAAGACTGGCTAATTTAATAGTGAAGTCATCTGTGTACTGAATGAGTGCTGAATCTCGGCAGTGGTTAAGCATGTCATTCACAAATATTGTGAACAGAAACCAGTCTGATATGGAGCCACACAGTATTCCCGGGTTCACTAGAATGTGGTGAGAGAACTCCTTTGCATCTACCTGTTTGTCTTCCATGTCTCAAGTAGCTATAGAACCTCTTTTTATAACTGGGACTGAAACCATGGCCTTCCAGGACCTCATAAGCTTAAAGAGATGTACTATGTCAAAGGATTTTGGCAGGTTACAGAACTTGCACCAGATGATTTGGCTGTGCATGTAATCAACAACATGCAAAAAAGCAGTGCCTGCCCCTTGTTTTAGTCTGTAATTATTCCTTGTGCTAGAAATCGAGTTTCAGTTGTTAAGGTATTACATCTGTTGAGTGTGTACATTTTATTTTAGGATTTTTGAAAGCCATGACAAAAGTCTTGTGGGTTAGTAGTTGTTCAGTGTAACAGAAGGGTCACCTTTGTGTAGTGCCATATCGATTGCCTACTTCCAAGTAACGCAGGTGTAACCTTCTTTGATATAGTGATTGATAGGAATATAAAGTTAATAAAAAGTGGACCTAGGTGCAGTTTTCATAAATTCAGGGAGAGGATTATCCATGGCAGGGAGCCTAGTTTAAATAGCTGTTTGTGCACTGTAGTTGTAGAAAGTGAATATGTAGTGAAAATCTGTTATATTGTGTGAGAGATGATCAGTGTTCATTTTGGCTGTCTTTATGACTGTAACTTATAATGCATTTATGTGAGTGCACATTCTTAATGTATGGAAGGATGGCATTTTTGTATGAAGTCAAGTAAGGGACACTAGTGGCAAAATACTAGTCTACATTTCTTTAATAATTCATTGCTTTTTGTGGTCAGTAGCTAACATTTGCAAATGCATATAAAAACTGGAAAAAGATGGCAATCATCTATAACCATTTTTCTCTTCATAGACTCATAAGTCTGTTCTAGGCTATCAACCACTAGGGTCTTTATAGACCTAGCTGTGCAACCCAACACAGTTTTGTACTTCAGTAAATTGTATTCCTATACGGTGGGGGTATATTAGTTAGGAGGTAGCTAAGGGTTATGGGGGGTGTGTAAGATTGAGATTAGTTAACTTACTGATGGCCTATGTTCTTCAAAAACATGGAGGTCAGATCTGGGGTGAATTTACAATTTCCCATCCAGTGATCAAGATTTTGCTTGAAAAAGGTCATGGATGTACTCAACTTCACTTAGATGGTGAGCCTATTCTGTAGTCTGGGGATCCTTTGAGACACACATTGATCTGTCCAGCAAGTTTTATTTATGTCACAGACAAAGTTCAGGTCCTTGAATCTAGTGTTCATGGTGCTGGTTGTTTTGCAGTTGTGCAACAGGTCCGTCAAAGCTGGCTATGAGGATGCCTTATTTGGCAGGCAGTGATCACCTCTCAGTAACCTGTAGGAGACTGAGTAAAGAGACAGGGCCCTAGGATGATCTGTTTAGGACAGTGTATTCATATCCTGGGTTCTCCTGGTGGGAAACCTTTGAGGGCCTTCCAACTGATGCAGGTGGCTGGTTAGGTACATGCTAGGGGGGCATTATATTTGATGATGGGTCTGATAAGGATTGAGTTGAGTTGTACTGTAACTTCTTTAGACCTTGATGCTATACCCTTGCGTATAAGTTGGGTGACATAGAATGATTTTTTCACTTTCTTGGCTACATGTTGGTCAAAGGCCAAATTGCTATCAAGATATGTTCCCAAATACTTAACTGAGTCAAATCTAAGGGGTGTTTTATCAATGGAATAATTAGTTTCAGTGGACAACTTCCCAAACGGCACAATAATGCATTTTTTCACACTGATATTTAATCCGTGGTTCTGGCACCAATTATCTGTTTATTTGTGTCAGACCTTGTTGTAGGATGTTTGTTTTATGAGGGGAATCTGTGATAGCTCCCAATTTACAGTCATCTGCGAACTTGGTGAGTCAGAGGCCTTCAACATTACCCTTAATTTCTTAGAAGTAGATGCCAAACAGGAGCAGGCCCAGCACAGAGCCCTGGCGTACTCTGCCCCTGACTGATCTCCTGGTGGAAATGATCTCACTAAACCTGACTTCTTGGGTGCTGTCTGTGAGCCAGGCAGAAATCCAGTGGTGAGTTATGTAGGGATTTATAGGTTCATAGATAGGTACTAGGCTATCGGCCCGAGGGCGTAAGTAAGACTAGCCAAAAGTGTCTTGGCTTTTGCCACCCATGTAGATTAAATTCCTGCCCCTCTATCGAGCAGAGCCACAGATGTGATCCCAGGGATGAATTTCCTATTACCCATCCACTCATCAAGGTTTTTCTTGAAGAGTGCTAATGACGAGCTATGCTTGATGTGGATGGGAATTTTGCTCCAGAGCATTGGAAGCCTCTGGGTCAAGAATCTGTCCCTCCAGCATGTTCTATTTATTGATGTGGTGAGGTTTAGGTCCCAAGAGCATGTAGCTCGTAGAGATTGGAATTTCTCTAAGTGGAGCATGTCCATCAATTCTGGGGTTGACATAGCTTTGTATGTCAGACAGACATCTCCTCAGAGTAAGCGGTATGCAACCGACTAGAGTTGGAGTTTCTTGAGCCGATCGGCATAGGGAAACTGCTTGAGGCTAGCAATCCTCTTGGTGAGTTACTTTTGGGGCCTCTCCAGTTGTAGGTGTCTTGTGAGGTACTTCCCAAATGGGGCATTGTACTCAATGAGGGGTCTGATAAGTGATGAGTAGAGGGGGACAATGACTTCCTTTTTTCTAGATGCGAACCCTTTTGTGATTCAGTAGGCCACATAGAAAGATTTTCTGACCACTGTGGCAATGTGAATATCAAAAGAGACGTTACTATTCAGTTGGGTCCCATGGTCTCTTATCACACTTCCTGTGTTAAGTGAACTTCCCCCTATTTGGTAATTCATGGGTACCGTGTTTTTACCAAAGGGGATGACAATGCACTTTTTGACATTGAGGCCATGGTTTTGCACCAGGTATCTGTCTCAGTGAGGCCCTTTTGCAGGATGTCTACGTCGACAGAGGAATTGATTATGGCACCCAGTTTGCAGTCATCTGTGAACTTGGTTAGCCATAGACCCTCAGTGTTCGCTTGCACTTCGGAGAAGTATATACCGAACAGGAGAGGTCCCAAGACTGAACCCTGGGGCACTCCACTTGTTACTGGTTTGGAGTCTGATGTGGAGTCTGCAACTCTCACCATGTGGGTTCTGTCCGTGAGACAGTTGGCCACCCATCTCATGATGTAAATGTTTATGTTAAGGTTTGTGAGTTTATCTGTGATTCCTGAATGGGGGATAGTATCGAAGGCTTTAGCAAGGTCCAGGTAGGCTGTATGGACCACCTTGCCCTCGTCTATGTTCTTGGTAACTGTTTCAAAAGAAGTCTACCAGGTTTAGAAGACATGAGCTACCCTTTACAAATCTGAATTGGGTAGCATCCAAAGTTTGGAGGTTACCAATGTCTTTGTTTATGAGTTCCATGATGATACGCTCTTTGGCCTTGCAGACCAGGCTTGTCAGACTAATAGGTCGATAGTTCCCAAGGTCTGTGGTGGCTCCTCCTTTGTGGAGTGGGATAACTGTTGCTGTGTGCCACTCAGTGGGCACTTAGCCTGTGGTGAGGCTGTGATTGAACATGGAGTTTAGGTGGGGGGCTAGTTCATTTTGGAATTTGTGTAAGACACATCCTGGGATGTTGTCCGGTCCCATGGACACTGTGTTTTTGGCTTTAGAGAGTGCCATTTTTGCCTGTGTGTGTGATTAATGGGTCTCTACAATCATTTGGTATAGTTGTAGGCCCTTTGGGGGGTGAGAGGGGAATAAAGTTAGCACTGAACCTATCTGCCAAGATGTTTGCAATATCAGTTGGCTCTGTATATTTTGTGCCATTCTGTTGTAGCTCAAGTGCAGAGCTGGGTGTTGCCATGGAGATCCTTGACATAGCTAAAGAATGCCTTGTAGTTGTCTTTGGAATTCATGGCAATTTTTTCTTTCAAAATTCGCTTTAGAGGGTTTTATGAGGGATCTTAGGTTCTTACTGAGGCCTGTCAGGGATTTCCTCCATTCATGCATTTTTACTCTCTTTTGCAACAGTTTCAGCCTTCTGTTGTAGAGTTTGTTAATGGCAGGGGACCAACAGATTAGCTTCCTTTTTTGGAGGATAGTGTCTTAGTTTTGTTAGGGATAGCACGATCCATGCACTCATGCAGGTGCTTGTAGAGTGCATTTGTGTAGGATTCAGCAGTCGTGACTGTATTATCCATCTGCAGGGGCGTCGCAAAGTTAGCCACCTCTGTTTTGAGTAGCGTGAAGTTCGCTTTGGAGACATTTTTTTACAATGGTTTTCTTGTGTGGGGGTGGGGTCGGGATGTGGATATCTAGGGTAATTAGTTTATGGTCTGATCTAACCAGCGGGGAGTTGATCTCAGGTGTTGAGCACCGGTCACCCCTGTTGATAATGATCAGGTCCAGAATATTGTTGCCCCTGGTGGGGGTGTTGACAAGTTGATCCAGGGCATCAGAGTTTATAAATTCCATGAATCATTGAGCATGGGGATTAGTACAGGAGTAGTTTTCCCAGTTTATGTTAGGGTAATTGAAATAGCCCATTATTAGGGTATTTGGTTTGACCCTCATTTTTTATAATGTTTCCAGAAACGAGAAGTGCGAGTCCTGGGTCATGGTGGGTGATCTATAACAAGCTACAATTTGGAATGCATTTTTGCTCAGGGTTAGTTGCACTTGGATGATCTCAGAGGCATTGTGTTGTGCAACTAGCCTGGAGGTGTGGATAACCTTGATGAATATGGACACACCTCCGCCCTTAGTGTTTCGGTCTGGGTTTTATGTCTAGTTCTGGGAGTTTTATAGCAATATCTGAGTGCGGGTATTGTATCAAATACCTTGGCCAGATTGAGGTAAGCTTTGTGTGTTGTTTTTCCTTAATCCATAGCCTTGGTGACCCTTTTGGAGAAGTCTACCAGGTTCAGTAGGCAAGATCTTCCCATGACAAAGCCAAATTGGGATGAGTCTAGCTTCTGTGTCATTTCCATGATAATTCATTCTATGGCTTTGCATATTAGACCTGTCAGATTGATGGGTCAGTAGTTCCTGGAGTTAGTTGATGGTACACCCTTGTGGAGAGGGATGATCATTGCAATCCTCCATTCACTCTGTATGTAACGTATTTTGAGGCTGTTAGTTGAGCAGTGCCTCTAGTGGTCTTGTTGTTCAGGCACACTGAAGCAATGTTTTTGGCCTTGGCCACCAGGACCTGCTCTCTGTTTATAGTTGGGGGAGGATATGCTAGAAGAGATTTCACAAGAGGTAGTAGGTGAGAGAGTGAGGAGATTTCACAAGGCATAGTGGGTGAGGGAGTGAAGGGTGAAGTTGCAGCTAAATTTATCAGCTAGAAGATTTACTGTGTCACCCTTGTCACTGAAGGTTGTGTCATTTACCACCAGTTCTACACACTGCTGTGTGCTACCTTTGAGATTCCTGACATAGCTGAAGAAGGCTTTGCAATTGTCGTTAACCAGAGAGGCTATCCTGACCTTGTAATTTGGCCTTATTGGACCTTTTTTAGGCCTTCTAGTTTTTTGTTTACTTGAGCCAGAGGGCTGTTGTCTCTGTGAGAGCTGCTATTTCTGATCTTGGCCATGACTTTCTTTTGTTATACACTCTGCTAAGGTTAGGATTCCATCAGTGGAGTCTGTTTTTGGTTTTAGATCTGGGTTTACTTCTGGTAGGTACGACAGCCTCAATACAGCCATTTGTATTTGTAGAGGGTTTCTGTGAACAATTTTTCCATAGGCAGCCGTGTACTCAAGATTTGCTGGAGCCTTGAATTTTGGCAAACTTTCACTGAACAGAATGTAGTTAGCTTTAGAATAGTTCTTAACTGTTACTGGTTTAGTTGGGTTTTCCATGTTGATTTGTGTCTTGAGGGAGATGGCTTTGTGATCTGACTTCACCAATAAGGATGTGATACAGCGGGGGGGCATCCCTCTCCCATGATGTTGAGTACCAGGTCTAGTTATGCCTGAATCCCTGGTTGTAGTACACACTGTCTGTAGAGGGTGTTTGTGTTGACAAAATCCAGGAAATATTGTAGCTTTGACTTAGAGGCAGTGTACATTTCCCAGTCTATAGAGGGGAAGTAAAAGTCTCCCATGAATAGGTTGTTTGATTATATGCTTAGCACCTCCAGTAGGTCCACGTACAAGCTGTGAGCTTTGTTGGTCATAGAGGGTGACGTGTAGCTGGCCAGGATATGGTACAGGACCTTGTCAATTGAGACCTGTGTGTGGATGAACTCTAGACTAAACTAGAGTCATATGTGTTTGCTAATGTAAATCAAGGCACATCCTTCTTTATCCCCTGTCTGTGTTGTTCATAGATTCATATGTTTATAGGTAGGTACTAGGCTATCGGCCCAAGGGCCTACGTTAGCCTAGCCAGCAAGGTACCATAGCTTACGCCACCCAAGAAAGTTATTTTCCTGTGCCACTGTCCAGCAGAGACACAGAAGTGATCCCCGGGGTGTATTTCCTATTTCTCATCCACTCATCAAGATTTTTCTTGAAGTGTACTAATGAAGAACTTTGCTTAACATAGATGGGTAGCTTGTTCCAGAGTATAGGAAGTTTCTGGGACAGGAATCTATCCCTCCAGCGTGTCCTTTTTATTGTGGTGACAAGGTTTAGGTCCCTAGAGCATGTATCTTGGAGGCACTGGGATTTCTTTAGGTGTAGCATGTCCAACAGCTCTGGGTTTGACATAGCTTTATATGTTAGGCAGAGATCACCTCGGAGTAGGCAAAATGCTATGGAGTAAAGCTGGAGTTTTTTGAGGCAGTCAGTGTAGGGCATTTGTTTGAGGCCAGTAATCTTCTTTGTGAGGTACTTCTGTGGCCTTTCCAGCTGCTGCAGATGTCTTGTGAGGTACATTCCAAAAGGGACATTTTACTCTATAATGGATCTAATGAGTGATAAGTAGAGGGGAACAATGACCTCTTTTTTCCTGGATGAGAACCCTTTTATGATGAGGTGTGCCACGTAGAAGGACTTCCTGACTACTGTGGTGATGTGACTATCAAAAGAGAGACTACTGTCCACCTGTGTCCCAAGGTCTATTATCACTTATTCGGTGTTAAGTAGATTGCTGCCTATGTGGTAGTTCATGGGTACAGAGTTTTTACCAAAGGGGATGACACTGCACTGGTCTAAATGTGTGGAAGGCACTATAACGTTAGACTGTCAGAGTACTCTCTGTGACTGTAAACCGAGTGTTATTCAAAGCACAGATTTCTACATTTTTCAGAGTGAGGATAACTTGTAAGATGTGGCGTGCTTAGGCTCCTAGCATTGAGCAGTAGCACCTTAAGGCTGCTTTTGATTTTCATTTTTTTTTTTGCTCTGTTGGTAGTTTTGCCATTTTAACAATGCCTAAAAAAGGCTCTAAAGGGGTGGATAAACTTTTAGCCAACCTAAATTGTTTAAAGCATTAACACATGATGTGATGTACTCACAGTGCTGTGTTTCTGAATATGCATTTCACTTTTTAATTAAAACCGTGGCATTCATCAGGACAGCCCTTTGTAAATCACAACCTAATTATGCATTAATGCTATTATAAAGTATAGTATAGTTTAATATAATACTATATAATTAAGTACAGTGTTAGTATGGGAAAGATCTTTTGGGTGTTGTGTGTTTAGTAACCATTTCCAGAAATGCATAGCATCCTCCTACCTCAGGACCACCCTGAAACACGCTAGCAAGAAACTTAAGAGCAGTATTAGAAAATATAAAGTGAAGTTCAAGCTTAAGGTCACTAGAAATCTAAAAGAAAAGTGCAAATCTGTCTTTATTTGTATCAGGAAGTCAAGGAATAAAGTTCGGCAATGCACATTCCAACTCCAATGATGTACACATTGCATTTGCACACATAGTGCTAAATTTACCACCCTACCACATTGCTGCCCCCACTATCCTTGAAAATGTAGTTTCCCCTGGAATCACTGAGAAACAAGTCTTGAAATCCTCGTCAAAGGCTAAAAATGATAATGCATTGAAACTAAACATCATACCATGCTGCATTCTCATCAGTGCCAAGTGTGCACTCGCTGGGCTTCAACTTAAACTGTTCAACCTCAGCCATAACATAGGGTTTGTCTCTGTCTGGAGAACTTCTGCTGTGACTCTGCTGTACAAGGGGAGCCACTGTACAAACCCAGGTAATCAGCCTTATATGCAAAGCCTTGGAGCATGTGTAGTATGTCTCATTTATGAAAATAAAGGCAACTTAACTGATGTAAGTAACACAAATGATCTAGACCCCAAACAGTTTGTTTTTTGTGAAAGTCAAGTCCTGTCTCCTGAATCCAATAAGCTTTTTTGAATGTGTAACAGACCTCTCCTCCCTTTGGAGAAGGTAGACAGCCTCTGCTACACTTTCAAAGAAGCTTATTATACAGTGCTAGCCACCTGGCAAACGTTTTTGATACTATTGTTGAAAAAACAGGCAAACTTGTTTTAAAGCCCTGTGTTGCTCAGTGGACTGCAAATAGTTCCCAAGTTGTGATAATTGCTAGTGCCCTCTCTGAATGTAAATTGTTATTAGTGAGGTACCACAAGGATCTGTGATAGACCCTGACTTGTTTGGCATTTATTTTTGCAGATGTTCAAGCCAATATCCCAAAGAGTGGCTGATCACGCTTGCTAATGAGTGCAGGATGGGCACTGTAATCAGCATACCCACTAATTCTAAATATTATTGCTTCAGCAAGGGATGGAATATGCACATACATGGTATTAAAAAAAATCTCAAGCTGAATGCAAAAATGTGCAGTGTCGTCGCGTTCAGCAAAAAAAAAAAAAGCTGCTTCTACCTGGTATGTTATAAATGATACTCCTTTTCAGACAGATTGGGTCATATGAGACCTAGGTATCTATGTGGAAAACTCTTGAGTAATCATCATATTTCCACCATAGTCAGGAAATCCTTCTGTCTGGCCCAGTTGATTTCCAAGGCAATATCTTTGAGATCCAAAAAAAGTCATCCTACCCCTGTATTCTTCCTGTGTCAGATACATCATTGAATACAGTGCCCTCTGATATGTACAGATCCAAGCATTTTGTTCAACTGGAAAGGCCTAAAAGAGTTCTAATTAAGAAGGTTACAAACATCAAATCCTTCAGCTATCCCAGTAGATTAGCATGGTCCTCCATATGCTTATGGTGTTAGATGGCCTGTCTCCTGCTTTTTGAGCCATCAAAGACCCAGTCAGATTTGACATTCTCTATTTCTTCATAAAACCAGCATACTGTTGTTGACTGGATAGGTAGACAGAAATTTGCACGTGGATTATCATGTACAGCCCTGCTCACTTTGGGAGGTAAGCACTGTTAATTACTTGGAAGAGGTAGAGAGAAATTTTAAATGTCTGTTTAAATGTTTGCGTGGCTAAGCATCTAATGGTCCCAGTGATTACTTGGCTAGAATTGTTCCTGTGAGAGCTGTCAGAGCAATCCTCACAGTATTGTTTTGATGGTTGGTTTATAACACTCTCTTTAGGAAAATGCTTTGAGTCTGTGAAGGTCTAGAAGATTGCTTAAGAAAATATTGGCTTGTACAAAAGTGATACAAGTCTGTTTTGGAATGCCTGCAATCACTGATGATAAAAAAAGTGTAGCAGGACTTTGATATGCTGACATGACGGCAGATCCCGGAAGGACAAGTTGGTAATGGATTTTTTTTAGGTCACAGACCCAAAGGAAAGAAGTGGGGACCAGTCTGAATGAAAGGAATGGTATTTAAAGAAAACAGAGCTAAAATATTGAATGTTATGTAGAAAAATAGATTAAAAAATTTAAGTGGAACTTTGGGTGGTATTGTATAGGCTGAAATAAAAGTGAACAGCAGAGGAATAGGCTGGGCACAGAAAGTCATGTAAGTCATTCTAGAAAGCCTTATGATCTGTTGTTGTCTTTTCCATCTACTCCTCAATAGGCAGGTCTCTGATCCAAACTCAGATCTGACTTTGGCCACTTTAAAGTTTTGGATCTGTTGTTCAGGCTCCTCTCCTCCCCATAATCCTCAAGTGCCGAATGAGCTACCTCAGATCTTGTTTGCCACTTATAAGTGCTAGACAGAACCTTGGAGCTCAAGCATAGGTGATAAAGGCCTAAGGATTTACCTTACTTTACTTTTCTTTTTCAGATAAGTGCCTTTATTATTACCAACCCCCCCCCATAATATTTTCTTAACCTTCATTAGGCAATTAAAAAAACTTCTGTTTGTAGTAGTATAGTATTAGTATAGCTTTAGAATAGGGTTAGGATACTATTTCTTCTTACTGTTGCTGTTATTTTTCTATTTCCTTTTCTCTGCTTACTTAGAGTTGTGATATGGACAACCTCTTAATTATGGCTGATAAGCCAGTTTGGTTAAAGAAGCTTATGTCCTGCACACTAACTCCTCAATTCCGATACATATGACAAATGTGTTAAATGCCTTTGCCCCTCACTCCTTGATATATCCTGCTCAATTTGTGAGGCCTTTGGCCAAAAGGCTCTAGTGGACAGATGAAATAAGTTAATACGCAAGGGTCTTCTTCAATCCACTACTGGAAAATAACCCTTTTCTGCTTGAGGGAAACCAGAGTCCTCTTCATCTTTTTCTTCCTCTGCTTCATCTTCTAAGACACAGGAAAACATAACACTTCTGATAAAGGGAAGGAAACTCAGAAAATTTCAGAAAAGGATAAATCAGAAATCTTCTAGGAAATGGTCTCCAGACCAAATTTCCTCATTGGCTCCTGCACCAAAACTTAGAAAATTTTCAGAGCCAATGCTGTTTTCACATCTGATAATTATCAGATCCTTGATCCTAAGTTCTCTCTAGAGCATGTCTATCCTACACACAAATCTCTGATCTTACAAGACAGACCACCATACCCATTCAGGCCCCTCTTCAACCTCATCTTTTAGGTCAGTTAGATCCTCTCCAAGCTTAACTGAAGCAGACATGGGCATGATGATCAGGTGTTTTCTCCAGACCCAGATCCAGTTGAGAAAGTTCCCCCATCACTCTCTGTTGGCTGCTTTTCCCATTCTAACCTCTCAGATTTGAGCCCCTGGAGCCAATTGTCACCTAGGTTAGATCTGCATCAGAGCTAAGACTACATATTTCATTGACCCCAGTGAGTTCTTTGACTAAGTCGGCCCCAACCTTATCGGAGCCTTTGGAGTCCCAGAGCTGTAACATTGGAGCTGACTTTGAAAGGTTAGGATCATATCCAAGGTCTTTGGATCTTTCTTGCCCTTAGTAGCCTTAATTCTAGATGCTTTGGCTCTGGTGGCAGATTTGGACCCTAGCTAAATGGCTTCCAGGATTGAGCCACCTCATAGCATTTCGGCTCTGAAGGTCATGCTCCGCAGTACATTTTGGGCTCCATGTTTGAGGCTTTCAAAAGAGTACTCTCCCAGCCTAGAGTGAGGTCTTCCCTGTCAGAGCTGGATCTAACCCACTTCCATGGGATCTCCCAGAATCCGCAGTCTAAATTCCTAGTCCTGTTGGGAGCCAATTTTGAGAACATTGAAGCTACTCTCTTTTTTTATTTCTCCAAGTCTTTTGGGTTTCTAATACCATGATGGGAATGGACCCCATTTCTAAGTCAAAGTATGATTAAAGTTCATGAAATTTTTATTGTTTAACTCTTTGATGTCGGCCAAAAGTGCTCTTAGCAGCACCCGCAGTGTGCCCAGTAATGATTCCTTCTGCAGTTTGTATGGAGTTACATGTATTGGTAGCATATCTAAATAAGATTTTAGACTCTTTTTTATAAGACCCAATGTTCTTCGTGTTTCACTGTTGCAGTCATCACATTTGGGTTATCCCTGCCAGGGTAGCCCTCAGCCGGGCCGAATACCAGAGGCTTAGTATTTCTGCATCGGTTGCTGTCGCTTCAGGACTGACATCAGGTCATCAGTAGTATAAAGTAAGGCAGCCGACACCATTACATCAGTCTTTCTTGCTGAGGAGCCTGAAGCAGAAGCAGTTCACATGAGTGCCGGTCGGCTGCTACTGAGTTTCGTCTTCTGAACTGAAGCTGAAGTCTTCTAAAGCTAAGTACCCTGTTGGGGATCCTTTTTTCTTGCACTAACCGATGTCAGAAAAAGTTAACAGTTGTCTTGCCTGTGGAAAGCAAATACCACACTGAGACTTTCATTCTTACTGCATCACTTGCTTAGGCCCAGACCACGATGTCCCTCGCTGTCGCTTTTGTGCTTTAACGCAAGATCTATACATCGTCGGGCCCTTATTGTAGCTAGATATTTTCACTTGCAGTCTTTGAATTTTTATATGGCTTCGGTAAGTCATCCGACAGCAGATCTTCTGAAAAAATGTAAAGATAAAGACAGAGACAGACCACAGAGGTCCATACCTATCAACGACACTTCCGTAAAGCTAGTCGTCAGTTCTCCGGTCCTCAGTGAGGCACTTTTGCAGCCCCTGATGCCCGCTTCTGTGGATTTGCAGGCTGCTACCGAGACCCTTTCAGAGTCTGGTATGCCACAAAACTCTTCTTCGACTAAGGATCCTGCGGTTGTTTCTCCCTTGGATGGGTCCAGAGCCATCGAACAGGCACCGGCTTCCGAGGAAGTACTTCACACTACCGATTCTTGACACAAACCGACAATGTCTTTCGCAACTACCGTTCTTTCATAAGCTACCGAGTTTATAAGGCCCAGGGTATGAACCACACCCAAGAAACTGATGGCCCAATCTCAGGCACCTGCTTCCTTGCCTAAGTCTCAAATGCTTAAAATGGCGAAAGACCTTATCATGCTGATCAGAGGAAGCCAAGCTACCCCTTCCAAAAGAAAAAGAGATCTGTCCTCAGTAGTTTTGTCTGAGCAGGAGTCTGATGACTCTGATGCATCTGAATATGAAGACATGCAACCCCTCTCTGCTTATGAGGATTCTGATGCAGAAGATTCCATTCCTTCAGCCTCTCACCTGAGGACCTTTCCTTTGGGGAAACCCTTCATACCTTAAGGGAGCATTTCCAATGGGAATGTCAGGACTACCCTCAGTCTAAAAACAGACTCAGAGAATTCTTAGATCTTCCACAGTACAGACCTCTGGCCATTCCCCCAGTCCTGGATGTTGTGGACGATGTTTTCCTGGAATCCAGTTTGACTCCTGAAACCCTTCCTCCTGCACCCAGAAAACCTGACAGGTATTACAGAATCCCTGACTCACACATTTCTTTTCAAAAACCCTACTGCTGACCCCGAGGTAATTTCTCAAGGGCCTAAAGGAATTAAAACAACCTCTGCTAAGAATCCCACTCCCTCAGATAGGGATTCGCGAGCACTAGACAGAGGGAGTAAAAAAGTGTATACCTCTGCTACTCTTGCTATCAGAGCACTAAATCGCCAGTTCCATATGCTAAAATTTCAGCAACATACCATGGAGCTACTCAAACAAAAAGTGTCTTCCTTTCCTGCTTGTGCAGAATCTAAAGAGTTACAAGAGTTAATGTAGTCTGCAAGTCAAGTGACTAAGCACACATTACACTGTGGTTTTGATGCCCTAGAAGCTTCTTGCAGGGCAGCAATCACCAGTTCTGTCCTTAGAAGGCATGCATGGCTTAAGGAACAGTCCATGCCAGACCATGTCAAATCTAAATTATTGGATGCACCCTTGCCCAAGCATAACTTATTTGGCACTAAGGCAGAGGGGGTCTTAAAAAAGATGTTAGAAAAAGCTAAATCTATGCAGACAGTTAAGGATTTACTACAGGTCCAGCCACCTAGGTTCAGCGGGCATTGCCCCTCCAAGCACTGGTCCTTTCCTGCTCCCACCAGGTCAATTCAGCTCAGACCCCGGGGAAGCAGACCCCCTTAGACAGCAGCCACAGGGAATGTAGAGATTAAAACATTGGAATTCCTCCACTTCAAAACCAGGGAGTTCTAAGCCACCCCCTCATGGTAAGAACTCACAATGACTCTCCTCCCCAACCCCCTCCCTCTGCCCACCTACACTTACCCTTCGGAGGAAAACTCTCCTTTCATGCAAGCATCTGGGCCACCATTACCAACAACTGCTGGGTCCTCAACATAGTGTCCCAGGGATACAGATTTTCTTTCCACACTCTTCCAACCCCAAAAGGGTTCCCAGATCTACCTCCAAACCAGTGGGCAGAGGCAAAAAAAGCAAGTCCTTTCCCTGCTCTCTATGAGGGCAGTGGAGCACGTTCCTGCAGAACAGATGGGCCAAGGTTTCTACTCCAGACTATTTCTGGTACCCAGAAAAGAGGGCACCTAGTGCCCCATCCTCGATCTATCCTTTTTAAACACCTTCCTGATGATACCAAAATTCAAAATGCTCACCCTCCAGCAACTGCTGCCCATGCTCTCCAAGGATGCTTGGCTAGCCACCCTAGAACTAAGAGGCCTACCTCCACATTCCTATCAGGGAATCATGCAGGAAATATCTACGTTTCAGGGCAGGATCTCTGCACTTTCAGTTATCTGCACTTCCCTTTGGCTTATCTACTGCTCCCAGAGTTTTCACAAAATGTCTGGCTCCCGCCATTGCTTTCTGCAGAAAATGGAATATCCAAATTTACCCATACTTAGATGACTGCCTAATTCAAGCAAACAGTCAGGAAAAACTGCTCAAGCACGTGGCCTTTGTAAAGTTCCTACTGACCTCCCAGGGTACAGTATCAATGAAAAGAAATCCAACCTCGCACCCACCCAAAGGATTATATTCCTGGGAGCAAGCTTGGACACAGCATCCCAGATGGCATTCCTTACACCAGAAAAGCAAACTTACCTGACAGCCTACTTCTCTCGACTAGCCACCAAACCCCAGTTAACTGCAAGGAAAATCTTGAAGCTCTGGGGTTCATGGCATCTTGAATTCTACTCATTCCATATGCCGGACTGCATATGATGAAACTTCAGTGGTACCTAAAAAGCCTTTGGTGTCAGCACTTTCAAAACCTGGAAACTCTTATACCAATGATTCCTTGCCTAAAGAAAGATTTTCTTTGGTGGGCAGCAGCATGCTTCCACAACAAGGGACTACCTTTCTCACCACCCCGCCGCCCAGATCCTCACCACAGATGCATCAGACTATGCCTGGGGTACATACCTGGCCAATGGAGCCCACAGCAAATCCATCTGCACATCAACCAAAAAGAGATGTTAGCTGTCCAGCACGCATTGACAGCTTTCAGGCCTTTTCTCTCCCCAGGGGCTCTCTTGATCAAAACAGACAACACCACTGTGATGCGGTATATCAATAAGCAGGGAAGAACTCACTCCTACCCTGTATGCAGGCTGGCCATGACCCTTTGGCACACGGCCTCTGCCATGCAACTCCACCTGTTAGCACAAGTCCTGCCAGGTTCTCTAAACTCTCTGGCAGACCACTTGAGCAGAAATCTTCTGGAACCACACGAGTGTCAGCTAGACAAAAGAATCTTCACCCTAATAACTCAGAAATGGAGCCCCCTGAAGGTCGACCTCTTTGCCTCCCACACCAACCATCAGCTCAGTAAATTCTGCACCAGGGTGCATCATTGCATGGCTTGGAAAGTGGGTGCCCTATCCTTTCCCTGGCTCAATCTATCGGTCTATGCATTTCCCACACTACCTCGCATCACCAGGGTACTGTTCAGATTAAAGGAGGAAAAACAAGGACAGTTCTTATTGCTCCAGACTGGCCTCGCTAGCACTGGTACCCACTGTGGCGCAGCCTGTCCCCACTGCCACCATGGCATCTCACTCAGACCCCAACCCTCCTGACCCAGAGAGAAGGAGAATTCATGCATCCCCAATACAGATCCTCAATTTGGCAGCCTGGCTTACTCCCTGACCACTGCTCAATCTGCCAACCTCAGTAAACAGGTTCTAGATGTCATACGTGAGGCCAGACGCCCTAGCACTAGAAAGTCTTATACTGACAAATGGAAAAGGTTCTGCACTTGGATTCAGGCTAAGGGAGCCGATACGGCACAGCCCACCCTACCTCTCATCCTGGATTACCTAGCTGACCTGCTACACACTGGTCTCTCTTTTTCCTTATTAAAATTCATGCCTCTGCTATCTCTGCTCATTTCCACACTGAGCAGCCCCTTTTCCCAGACCCTGTAATCAAACAATTCCTAAGAAGGGCTTGCAACTTGGTCACCCTGAAGAGCACCTGCCCCAGCTTGGGACCTTAACTTTGTGTTGGAAAAGCTCACCCTGCCCCCCCCCCCCCTCCTTTTAACCAGCATCTTCAACAGAGTTAAAATTTCTCTCCTGTTAAACAGCTTTTCTTCTGGCAATCACTTCAGCCAGAAGAGTCTCCAAGCTACAAGCACACATGGCTGTGGAGCCCTTCATCATCTTCCATGCTGACAGGGTTTCCGTCAGGACTAACCCATCCTTCATGCCCAAAGTGGTGTCCAGTGTGGCTCTCAACCAATCCATTCATTTGTCCATCTTTTTCTCTAACACACAAAACAAGGGGGAAAGGATCCTGCACTCTCTAGATGTGCACAGACAGCTCAGATTCTATCTAGACAGGACTAAATCATTCAGAAAGTCTGATCAATTAATGGTTAGCTTTGCTGCAGGGGCAGAGGGCAAAGCCATCTCCAAACAAACAATTTCCAAATGGATAGCACACTGCATCCATTACTGTTACAAGCAACATGGAAAACCTCCCCCTAAGGAGGTCAGGACTCACTCCAACAGAGCAGCCTCCACCTCTGCAGCTTTCCTTAGAGGAGTCCCCACCAAAGGCTTCCTGGAGGCTGCCACCTGGACATCTGTTCACGCTTTCACGAAGCATTACCATCTGCCTGTCTTCTCCAAATCTAGGGCAGGCTTTGCCACTGCAGTCTTGCAGGGCATCCTAGCTAGCCCCAAGTCTCCTTGACTGCCTTCACCCTTTTCCTCAGCTTTGGGAATCAACCCAAATGTGATGACTGCAACAGTAAAACATGAAGAACATAGTACAGTTGTGTACACTTACCATAAATGTAGATGTTCGAGTGTATTCACTGTTGCATTCCTGGTTTCCCTCTATCCCCCTCTTCTTTCTCTCTCTCTCTCTCTCTCCTTATAAGGAACATTTTGGTATTTACTTTCTACTGGTGGGGTTCTTTCACCATAGCCTGGGTCCCACTTTGGGGACTCCTGACAGTTAGGGCAAGAAAACTGATGTAATGGCGTTGGTTGCCTTACTTCATACTACTGACAACCTGACATCAGTCCTGAAGCAACAGCAACCGATGCAGAAATACTAAGCCTCTGGTATTCGGGCCAGCCGAGGGCTACCCTGGCAGAGGTAACCCAAAAGTGATGACTGCAACAGTGAATACACTCAAACATCTACATTTATGGTAAGTGTACACAATTGTACTTTGTTCTTACTACTATTGGAACTATTTGGCTACACTCCCTAGTGAGATCTTGTATGTTCACAGAAAACTTAAGTGTAAAGGGAGACACTTGGATTCCTCATAGGAATTCTATACCACTGACATTGATTTTGATGAGGAAGAAGATTCCCCTAGATCCCTCCTTGAGGATATCTTGTTTGGAGAAATTCATGAACTTCTTAGAAAGAAAGGGGGTTGGTCTTCCAAAACTACTGTGAATGAGGAGTTAGTCTTTCTCAAGCCTTTTGACTTTGACCCATCTGCTTATTGGGTGGTCTCTTCCACTGATGAGATAATTGATTTGATCTCATCCCTAGCATAGAAGGAACCTGATGCAGTTGAACCTATCCCCAAGAATTCTAATGAGTTCTTAGTTGCTCAGAAGGTCCAATCGCACTGGAACAAGGGCCCAGCAGTAGATTACATGACTGCGTCTGTAGCCATCAAATAGGAGCTCACTGAAGAAAGCTCCTAAACATCCATTGAACTCACAGTTGCATGCTTTGGACAGATTCGAAAAGCAGGTCTGGATCTCTTCTACATTCTTGCTGAGAGTGCTTAAGTACCTGGCACATTGCACTTGTTTTCAGAGAGGTTTGGTAAAGGAGATCTCCAATTCTGTCCAAGGGACCTTAACTGTGGAACAGAAAAAGACTATTGAATCTCAGATGGCTACCCTACAATCCTTATCCAATACCTCTATATTCCTTCTCTGTAACAATATAGTGGGTGCATCTAGAGTAGTCAGAAGAGGCACTTCCATCACAAGACAAATGCCTGGATATGGTTATGCAACTTTGTGGAGCACTTTAAGCCATTCTTCATCAATACCGCCTATGACGGGTCAACCTTGTTTGGTCCGAAAGTGAAGTAAGCAATTTCCATAAGTGAAAAGGATGGCAAATCACTATCTGCCATAGGGATCAAATTCTCAATCCCTCAAAGGACCTTTTCCGGAAACCAGAAGGCAAAGAAGAGAATATGGCTTTGAAAATTACAGGGATTTTCGCCCAACTCTTGAGGAAAATGCGCTCCCCATGGTAGAGTGGAAACTCACATAGTGGGCATCACCCAAGAGGCAGAGGTTGTCCACAAAATCAAGTCTTGAGAGGTACATTCTCTGAGAAGCCTTTCCAGCACTCCTGAAGGGTTGTCCAATTGTTGGTGTCTGGAGGCAGTTGGGGACACTTATCTGTACATCCACTGACCTGGATATCTGTCACCCAAAATAAGTGGGTATTGAGAATCATTTCCAGTGGCTACCTTATTCCCTTTAATTCCCCTTCATTACATTCAGGAAAAATTCCCAATGTTCCACCCTCACAAAGAAAAGAGCCATTTCAGAGCTAAAAAAGCTTCTAATGAATGAAGTCATCCAAAAGGTCCCACCAGACCAGAAAGGATTCAGAATTTACTCAAGGTTCGTTTCAGTGCCAATGACAAAACAAGGACCTAAGGCCAATTTTAGACCTATGCCACTTAAACAAGTTTATGAATGGTCATGATTTGGTTCATTCTTCCACTGTTCAGGAAAAATGATGGGATGTGCTTGATAGATGTCCAAGATATGTAAGTACCACAAAAAAAATGGACAACTGATCCAGGAAATATCTCGGCTTCTGACTGGAAGCCTCAACTACAACTACATGAATTCTGAATGATCTACTCAATCAAGCCATGGACTCCTTGCTCCAGCTGTGCAATGACTTGGGAATAACAATCAACCTACAAAAATCCAAAGTAAAACCAGTTCAGTCTATGGAATTCACCGGGGAACTTTTAGTCACTAGATCTCTGATAGCAATGGTCCTAATGGAAGCCATCCACCAGGGTAATTCTTTGCCTTTTAGACTCCATGGCTGTCACCATTACATTGGTTCAGCTAGCCAGGTTCCATATGAAAGTCCTTCAGTGGACCTAGCAGTCCAGTGGTCAATCAGGAAGCAACTGTTGTTCTATCCAGTCTTTCTCACAAACATTTGCAGAGATCACATACAATGGTCAATGAATTCTCTGTATTTTCAGCAGGCATGTTCTTATACCCCCCCCCCCCTTCTGCACAGGCCACAGTGACCTCAAACACCTCACACTGTCCGTGGCATGTGGTCTCAGAAAGAGGCCCATCTTCACATTAATATTTTGGAGGTGAGAGCAGCCCTTCTAATATTTCGGGCCTTTCAGGACTCTCTCTCCTTAGTTTGATTTCTATCCAAACAGACAACATGTCTGTGGTTATTACATCAACAAATAGTGAGGAACTAGATCTTACCTCTTGTGACAGGAGGCCATGAGAGTGTGGCAATGGGTGATATCTTCCCACTGAATGATTAGAGCAATGCATATCCTGGTAAAGTCCAACATTCTTGCAGACAATTTGAGCAGATCCATTGTATTTCACCATGAATGATCCTTCAGTGTATTGGTAATGGAGCAGATTTTCGGCTATTAGGGCCAACCTTGTTGTGATCACTTTGCATCTCCACTAAACACCAAATAAAACAAGTTCTTTGCTGTAATATCCCATGAGCAGGAGTCATCTAGGGACACTGTAACATACCCTTAGCTCCTGGGACTCTTTATGCCTTTCCCCCAACAATGCTTAGGTTCATAGGTTCATACTAGGCTATCTGCCCTGAGGCAATTATAAGCCTAGCCCGATTCTGTATGGGTTACGCCACCCCTTGATTTGACTATACTGTGCCTTTAAGGTTTAGTTTACTGTGCCTCTGTCTAATAGTGACACGGGAGTAATCCCTGGGACAAACCTACGATCCCCCATCCACCTATCGAGATTCTTCTTGAAGAGATTCAGTGAGGTGCTCTGCCTCACATGAACTGGAATTCTATTCCAGTGCGAAGGGAGCCTCTGGGTTATGAACCTGTCCCTCCAGCAAGTTCTATTTATTTCTGTGCTGAGGTTCAAGTCCCTCGAGCGTGTGGCTCTAAGGGATTTAGATTTACTGAGGTGGAGCATGTCCATTAATACTGGATTTGACATAGCTTTGTATGTCAGGCATAGATCGCCTCGAAGTAGGCGGTATGCAACTGAGTAGAGCTGGAGTTTTTTAACCGAGCAGCATATGGCATCTGTTTGAGACCCTTGATCCTCTTGGTGAGATACTTTTGGGGTCTTTCTAATTGCTGCAGGTGTTGTATAAGGTACATCCCAAAAGGGGCATTGTATTCTATGATGGGCCTGATGAGGGATGAATAAAGGGGCACGATTACCTCTCTTGATCTAGATGTGAAACCCTTCGTGATGAGGTGGGCTGTGTAGAAGGTCTTTCTAACCACTTTGGCAATGTGGTTTTCAAAGGAGAGATTGCTATCAACTTGGGTCCCCAGGTCCCTAATAACTTTCTCTGTACTTAATGGGTTTCCGCCTATGCGGTAATTTGTGGGCACATTGTTTTTGCCAAAGGGTATGACTATACATTTTTTGGCATTTAGCTTTAGACCATGGTGCTTGCACCAGTTATCTGTCTCTGTGAGACCTTTTTGAAGGATGTTTGTGTCAGCTGGAGAGTTGATTATGGCGCCCAGTTTGCAGTCGTCTGCGAACTTGGTGAGCCATAGTCCTCCCACATTTGCCTGTACCTCGGAAAAGTATATACCGAACAAAAGTGGTCCCAGGACAGAAACCTGTGGGGTGCCACTTGTGACTGGTTTTGAGTCTGACATGGCTCCAGCAACTCTCACTCTGTGGGTTCTGTCTTTGAGCCAGTTTGCGACGTTGGTCGGTGTTTTTTCCATAGCCAAAACAAAAAACATTCCCCATTTGCTCTTATAGAGTTTCCTGGTGGAAGGTCTTTGTGAGGAAGATAGAATGTGGACAACAGAAGGGTTCCTATAGAAAGTGTCAGTGTTGAAAGTCAGGGTCATCCTCATAGCCCCATGTTGGCCTCTACAAGTGTGGTTTAGTGTGGTTTCCCTATTGTTGGCTTTATTTAATTCACCAATCAAGGGTGCTGGGCTTGGACCCAGACTTGCTGTTTCACCTGTTGGGGTTGCATCACCCAAATGTTCAAATTAACTGCATGGTTTCTCCAATTCAGTGATAGTACAATAGTCCGGGTTTTTCCCTTCCGTTGTCCACATTCTATCTTCCTCACAAAGACCTTCCACCAGGAAACTCTATAAGAGCAAATGGGAATTTTTTTTTGTTTTGCCTATGGAAAAAACACAGACCCTTTTTCAGACACTTTCCTTGCAGTTTTAAACTTTCTGGCATATATTTTTTCAGTGTGGCACCATCTTTTCAACTGTCAAGGTCCAGTTAGCTGCCATCTCTTTTTTCATTTGGGGAAAGTACACCCATACCTTCTGTTAGATTATCCAAGGCATTATTCTGAGGCACTTTTCTTCTCCCCCACTTAGACATCCAGTTCCTTCATAGAACATTACTTCTGCTTTGTAGTCCCTGACAGGCCCTCCCTTTGAACCTGCTGCTAAAGCTAATATGAAATTTCTGTTGTGGAAGTATTTAGTTTTTGTGGATATTGTCACAAAAGGAGATACTGCCAGCCCAGCTAACTGGAATTTTGTAAAAAATTATATGTCATTTGTGAATGTCAACATGATTTATATAGAAATGTGACAAAGGGCGATATTGCCAGCAGAGCCGTCTGGCATTTTGTAAGTGGTTATGTATCATTTGTGAATGTCAACATGTTTCATGTAAGATGCCTGTGTTACAAATGTATTAGAACTGTATGTCATGAATATATCAAACTAGGTTTGTGCAGACGTGTGTTGAAACAATATTTTATAAAGTGCTGAACTTAAAATGGATCCACGGTGTGCCCTGCTGAAAGAGAACAGAAATGTACATAACACTATTGTAACTGTTTAAATGTATATGTTTAACAGTAGAAACTGGAACACAGGGGGTTAACTTCATTCTAGCAAAACTTCAGAAAGTACCTGAAATTAAGTTACTTTATGACAGCAAGAGACAGGATGTACTAGGGAGCTCTCTGTGTTGTCTTGAAGTAGACATAATTACTAGGTGAGATGTGGAAGTGTTTTATTGTTTTATGACTTCCATCATTTGGCAAAAATCTGAGGAAGAGCCCTTGTGTATGTATTTTCATGGGTGGATGCTAAGTACTGCTAGCTTTCAGCAGTGAGGGTTTTACCTGGGATAGAGTCAGATGACAAGAAATCATGTCATTCTGCAAGCTATCCCACCAGTGATGTTTGAGATATTAATTTAAGAACACTCAGAGAGACTGCATTCAGTGTTTTGTCTTTGACCTAACAACATCAGCTATAAGACCCACTCACCATATCAGCCTTGCTGCTCTAATTAAGTAAGTATACCAGGGTATAGTAATTATTTTAGATATAGTCATGAATATAGCAAAGCTTAATTTAGATGTTTTTCTTTATTTATTTGAGACTGTTCTGCAATGTTGTCTTAAATATTTCCTGTGATTTTGAACTGTGATGTATTTGTGAATATATACTGAGTACTTTCTTGTTCTTTTATTATTTATTATTAAATATTTTTAAAACTTTCATTGTGGCTGATTTGTCTAGAGATATTTAAGATGTCCTTCATGTTTCACTGTTGCAGTCATTACATTTGGGTAATCTGCTGGCAGGTTGCCCTCAGTCAGCCTGAATAACAAAGTCTTGGGTCCTGTGTCGGTTGCTGTCTCCTCTTCCATGACGTCAGGTCATCAGGGGTATAAAACATGCAGCCAACGCCATTTTATTCAGTCTTGCTTGTTGTGTGGTGCCTAAAGCCGAAGCAGTTTGCAATTGCCGGTCAGTTGACTCCTGAAATTTTTGCATTCGAGTTTCAGAACTGAAGTCTTCAAACTAAAGCTAAGTACCCCGTTGGGGAAACATTTTCTTGCTCCTTACCGATGTCAGCAAAAGTTAATAATTGCATTACTTGTGGGAAGCAAATACCTCATAAGGATTTTCATTTGTACTGTATTCCTTGCCTAGGCCCAGATCACAATGTGCCTTGCTGTGGGTTTTGTGCTAGATTTAACCAATGCACTATTAAGCGTCGGTATATTTTTGCTTCTAAGTATTTTGGTTCAAGATTTAATTATCCTAAAATGTCATCAGTTAACTATCCGACTACCGGAGTTCACAAAAAATGCAAAGAAAAAGACAGAGACAGACCGTCGAGGTCCAAAACCAACAATAAAGCTTCTCCTAAGCTAGTTGCCGGTACACTGGTACTCAGTGAGGCGCTTTCACAGCCTCTGATACCCGGTACTTTTGAGTTGCAGGCCTCTACCGAGACCCATTCAGAGTCAGGTATGCCGCGAGATTTTCAGAGTATTGAACCCATGGATGTCTCCTTGGATGGGTCTGGAGCCGCTGAGCAGGCACGGGCTTCTGAGGGTGTTTTCAGGCCTCAACATTTTTATATTAAACTGACACCAGCTTCAAAAACAAGGTCAAAAACAACTTCTATGTCTAAAAAACTGATGCATGAGCCACATGCTCAGGCCCCTATGCCTAAAAAAAACAGATGATCAAAATGGCTGAGGATTTAATTACCTTGATCAGGGGTTCCCAACCCCCCCCCCCCCCCCTGCCAAGAGGCCTAGGCAAGGCACTGATTATGAATCTTTATTTTATTTATTTTATTTAACATTTGTTGACCGGGAAAGTCCGACTAGGTTTCACAGATCCTGATGTCCTTCAAGGATGCATCTGCAGTCCTAACATATGGGTTGTCCTGCCTCAGGCAGCCCTTCGGTCGGCCGGATTCCAAAGTCTGGGTCTGGCCTTGGCTGATGTCGCACTTCACCCGACGTCATAGCTGCTGTGAATTGGGTATAAAGGCATCAGCCGATGCCATTTTCCTCAGTCTTTCTTGCGCTGGTGCCGAAGCAGAAGCTGTTCGCAAGTGCCGGTCGGTCAGATCCAGAGATTACTACTACCGAAGACTTCTAAAAAGCTAAGTACCCCATTGGGGACTCTTTCTTGCCTCAGCCGATGTCAGAAAAAGTAAATAATTGTTTAACTTGTGGGAAACAAATACCTCATAAGGATTTCCACTCTTACTGCCTTCCTTGCTTAGGCCCAGACCACGACTTATCAGCTTGTCTAGCCTGTGCTTCCTTCAACCGACGGACACTTAGACGTCAGTCGGAGTTTGCAGAGGAGTTTTTTGGTCCCGCTTTTGCTTACAAAATGCCGTCGGAGACTCCGACTTCACAATTAGCTAAAAAGAGTAAGGAAAAGGACCGACACTCGCAGTCTGCGGTTTCATCCGAAACCACTGTTAAGCCAACCGCGAGTGTCTCGGTTTCGGCTGAAACCGAGTCCACGGTTCTTCCTTCGGCCGAAAGCATGCCTCCTTTAGCCGAGGCTTCACACAGCATGGCTGAATCTGCTACTGTAATTTCCCCTGCTGCAGCAGGCACCCAGGATTTATCAGATACTATTCCTTTAGACATATCTACTCCTGCATGTGGAGCTGCTAGGCCCCCTGCATCTATGTCTATCAAGGCCTTTGCTAGGGCTAAAGCAGCTAAATCTTCTAAGGCCTTGCCTGCTAAAACCCCCTCTCACAGGCCTACCTCTAGTTCCCAAATGCTCAGCCTGGCTGAGGATCTCATTTCCTTGATCAGGGGATCCCAACCCCACCCTGACAGGGCCTCTCAGCCCCCTCCAGAGAAGAGGCCTAGAGCAGAGCCCCCCGATCCAGTTTCTACAGACTATTCCTCGGATGATTCAGAAAACTCAGAACCTCCAGAAGGCCCATATTCCCTTTATGAGGATTCTGATGCAGAAGACTCCATTCCTTCTGCCTCTCCTCCTGAGGAATTTTCTTTTGGGGAAACCTTACATGCTATGAGAGAGCATTTTCAATGGCAGGGCCAGGATTTTTCAGATTCAAGGAAAAGGCTAAGGACCTTTTTACATTTACCACAGCATAGGCCTTTAGCCATTCCTCCAGTACTAACAGTTGTTGATGATGCATATAATGATGCTTGCACTGCCCCTGACTCTCTTCCTCCGGCCCCTGCCAAGCCCGACAGATATTACAGGGTCCAGGACACACACTTTCACTTGTATAAGGCTCCTATTGCAGATCCTGAAACCATTTCACAGGGCCCCAAAGCTGTAGCAGCTGCCTCTGCCAAAAACCCCCTCCCCTCTGAAAGAGAATCTAGAGCTTTAGAGAGATGGGGTAAAAAAGTTTATACTTCTGCTACTCTTTCGGCTAGGGCCTTAAACTGTCAATTCCACATGATCCAGTATCAGGAATTTTTGTTAGACCAGCTAAATAAAATTGTCCTCTCCTGAACCTATAGACCGTAAGTCCCTTCAGGATTTGGTACATAACACTCAGCAGGTCAGTAATCATTCCTTAAAATGCAGCTATGATGCACTGGAGGCTTCCTTTAGATCAGCTATGACTGGAACAGTGATTAGAAGGCATGCATGGTTAAAAGAACAATCCTTACCAGACCATGTAAAGTCAAAGCTCCTAGATGCTCCCATGAAGAAACAAAGTTTGTTTGGTTCCCCGGCACAGCAAGTGCTAAAGAAGATGGAAGAAAAAGCAAAATCTGTCCAAACAGTAAAGGATTTCTTACAGGTCCAGCCTCCAAGGTTTAGTAGAAATTGGCCTTCGAAGAATTGGTCCTTTCCAGACACCTCCAGAGCACAGAGAGGCAGAAATAGGTGCCCAAGAGGCAGAGGTCAATCCAGGGGTGCCTACAGGGGACGTCAGTGGCAGCCTAACAACCAGAGAAGTACTGCCACAGATCCAGCTACTACCACTCCCACAGGACAGACACAATGACTTGGCTCTGACACCGCCTACCAGGGAACAACTGGAAGCACCCTTAGGCGGAAAGCTAGCCTTATTTTCCGTAAACTGGCATTACATTACAGGAGACAAATGGATTTTACAGACAATAGACAAAGGCTACAGGTTTCACTTCCACACTCTACCAAAAAAGAGAGGAATGCCAAACCTACCACCAAACCAAAAAACAAACGCTCTAGGACAAATCAACCACCTACTACGGATGAGAGCTATAGAAAAGGTACCTCCCATGGAGCAAGGGCAAGGATTTTACTCCAGACTTTTCCTGGTACCAAGAAAAGAAAACCAATGGAGGCCTATTCTCGACCTGTCCGCTCTGAACACATACCTCATTGTTCCAAAATTCAAAATGCTGACCCTACAGCAACTTCTTCCCATGCTGGGCAAGGAGTCTTGGCTGGTGACTCTAGATCTCAAGGAGGCATACCTGCACGTCCCTATACGACCAGATTGCAGAAGATACCTCAGATTTCTTGCAGGATCAGAGCATTATCAATTCTCAGCATTGCCCTTTGGCTTATCTACTGCCCAGAGTATTCACGAAATGCCTGGCATCAGTAATTGCTCATTGCAGGCTCCAGGGAATTCAGATTTATCCATACCTGGACGACTGCCTAATACAAGCGGACAACAAGATCAAATTAACAAAAGATTTGGAAAAGGTTATACAACTACTGCAAGCCCTGGGATACACAGTCAACATGAAAAAGTCAAGGCTGGCACCATCCCAAAGGATAACATTCTTGGGTGCAGAACTGGACACATCAAATCAGATGGCGTTTCTCACAGCAGAAAAGCAAAAGCAACTACCACTCTATTTCATGGCATTAACAACACAGACCCAGCTTACAGCAAGGAAAGTCCTGCAAGCCCTGGGTTACATGGCATCCTGCATAATATTGATACCACATGCCAGGCTGCATATGAGGAAGTTGCAATGGTACCTAAGGAATGTATGGTCTCAACACAAACACAGTCTAGAAGCCCAGATTCCAATAATTCCATGCCTGAAACAAGAATTCCTGTGGTGGGCTCAGGCCTGTCAGATGAACAGAGGACTGCCTTTCCAGAAACCTCACCCAAGCCAGACTATCACCACGGACGCCTCAGACCTAGGCTGAGGGGTGCACATGGTGGACAAGTGCATACAAGGCCTATGGACACAAGACCCGCTGAACCTTCACATAAATCTAAAAGAGATGCTGGCAGTGAAACAGGCACTACAGACATTCAGACCTTTTCTTCAACAGGGTCATTTGCTGATAAGGACGGAGAACACCACAGTCATGTGGTATATCAACAAACAGGGAGGCACACACTCATATCCTGTATGCCGGGTGGCAATGGACCTGTGGAATGTGGCCCTGAACCTCAACATTCAACTCCAGGCCAAATTTGTGCCAGGAAAAGAAAATATACTAGCAGACACCTTAAGCAGAACTACCACGGATGCCCACGAATGGATGCTGCATCCAGACATCTTCAAAACCATTACAAAGAAATGGGGACTACCAGAAATAGACCTGTTCGCATCCCCACACAACCACCAATTGAGGAAATTCTGCACAAGGACATACCACCCTCTTGCTTGGAAGGTGGACTCCCTATCCTTCAGTTGGGAAAACCTGACAGTGTATGCATTCCCACCTCTTCCTTTGATGCACAAAGTGCTACTGAAGATCAAAGAAGATCACCCAAAAATCATCCTGATAGCTCCAGACTGGCCGAGGCAGCATTGGTACCCGCTACTGAGGAGTATGTCTCGGACACACGCATGGCCTCTACCTCTAGTTCCTTTACTGCTAACACAAAACAACTACAAGATCCTACATCCAAACTTGAAAACACTACAGCTAGCTGCCTGGAATATTACATAAAACAAAATAACCCAGATTTATCTCAGAGGGTTAAGGACATTATCCTGGAGGCTCGCAGACCCTCCACAAGGAAAACTTATTCAGCCAAATGGAAAAGATATCTCATTTGGAGTGCAGCAAAAGGAGAAAATGTATCATTAGTAAACATAGCTAACATCCTGGAATACTTGGCAGAACTTTTCCACAATGGCCTGTCTTATTCCTCCATTAAGATTCATGCATCAGCAATTTCAGCAGAATACAACATGGATCCTCCAGTCTTCTCACATCTTCTACTCAGGCAGTTTCTGAGAGGAATTAAAAATGTAAAGCCTCCAAGGAAGCCACCTTTGCCTACATGGGACCTTAACTTTGTGCTGGAAAAGTTAACACTTCCACCTTTCGAGCCAGCAGCAACAGCAGAATTACAGTTCTTATCTTGGAAAACTGCTTTCCTGCTTGCAATCACTTCGGCAAGAAGGGTTTCTGAATTATAGGCATTAATGGCAGTACAGCCCTTCCTTATCTTCCATCAGGATAGAGTGTCCTTGAGAACCAACCCTACTTTTATGCCAAAAGTGGTCTCCAGGGTATCATTGAACCAAGCAATCCACCTACCTGCTTTCTTCCCCAACCCACAGAACAGGGGGGAAAGACTACTACATACCTTGGATGTGCACAGGCAATTGCGCTACTATCTGGACAGAACTAAGACCAACAGAAAAACTGACCAGCTTCTGGTAGCATATGCAACAGGAATGGAAGGAAAAGCAATTTCAAAATAGACAATCTCAAAATGGATAGGAAATTGCATTAGATTTTGTTACTCTTTTCATGGAAAGACAACTCCAGAAAACATCAGACCTCATTCCACAAGGGCTACAGCCACTACTACAGCTTTCCTACGAGGAGTGGCTACCAAAGACATTTTAGAAGCTGCTACTTGGAGCTCCGTGCATACATTTGCCAAGCATTATAATCTTCCTTTATACTCCAGATCCCGAGCAGGTTTTGCAACTGCTGTTTTGCAAGGGATCTTAACTACACCATAATCATCTTAGTGCCTCCTCCCCCAGTTTGGCTATGGTATTCTACCCATATGTTAGGACTGCAGATGCATCCTTGAAGGACATAGTACAGTTTTGTACCTACCATAAATGTAGATGTCCGAGAGGTACGCATCTGCAGTCAGGATTACCCACCCTCCTTCCCCTCTGGGGTACTCCTAGGGTATTTGCCCATCTTGTAGCTAGCTGGGGGAATCTATTATGGTGTATTTGTTTGTATATATGTATATACATGCTTATTTTGTTTGCTCTCTACTATTTGGAATCGTTTGCATTTATCCAAATTTAGCCTTCCTAGGGGGCACCTGGCATCTGGGGCAAGAAACACTGAGGAAAATGGCGTCGGCTGATGCCTTTATACCCAATTCACAGCAGCTATGACGTCGGGTGAAGTGCGACATCAGCCGAGGCCAGACCCAGACTTTGGAATCCGGCCGACCGAAGGGCTCCCTGAGGCAGGACAACCCATATGTTAGGACTGCAGATGCATACCTCTCGGACATCTACATTTATGGTAGGTACAAAACTGTACTTTTTCAGCGGAGGCCCGGGGAGAAATGCTCCAGATGCATGTCTTTAGAATGTGAATTATGAATGTGATTATGAATCTTCAGATCAGGTTTCCATTTTTTCTGATTCCTCTTATGATCAGGAATTTTCTATTCCACTCTATGAGGATTCAGATGCAGAGGAATCCATCTCATCTGCATCTCCTCCTGTGGATTACTCTTTTTGAGAGACTTTGCATACTTTAAGAGAACATTTTCACTGGGAGAGTCAGGACTTCTCTGAATCAAAAAGGATGCTTAGAGATTTCCTTCTTCTTCCTCAGCATACGCCTTTGGCAATACCTCCTGTATTATACATTGTTGATGATGTGTTTTCGGAATCAAGCATGGCTCCTGATTCCCTGCCTCTGGCTCCTAGTAAGCCAGACAGATATTACAATTGTTCCTGACTCCCACAAATTTCTATTCAGAAATCCTGCTGCTGATCCTGAAACTATTTCTCAGGGTCCCAAGGGTGTAAAGGCCTCTACAGCCAAAAATCTTACCCCCTCTGACAGAGATTCCAGGGCGCTGGATAGATGGGGAAAGAAGGTTTATACGTCTGCAACCTTGGCAATCAGGGCTTTAAACTGCCAGTTTCATATGCTTAAATATCAACAGTATGTTATGGGCTTACTGAAACAGAAAATGATGTTGATTTCTGATTGTGTGGAAAATAGAGTTACAGGAATTATTGCATTCAGCAGAACAGGTTGGAAAGCATACTTTGCAATGTTTTTGATTCCTTGGAGGCCTCTTGTAGGGCCGCCATTACTGGATCAGTGATTATAAGGTATGCCTGGCTCAAGGAGCAAAATCTGCCTGATCATGTTAAAGCTAAATTGTTGGATGCCCCTTTGCAGCATGATACTCTGTTTGGTAATAAGGCAGAAGAGGTTTTAAAGAAAATGGAAGACAAAGCTAAATCTATGCAAACTGTAAAAGACGTCTTGCAAGTGCAGCCACCCAGGCTCAGTAGACACTGGCCTACTAAAAATTGGTCCTTTCCTGTGTCCAACAGAGACACTCAATGCAAATCCAGGCACTCAAAAGGCTCCAGATACCAGTCACAGGGTTCTTACAGGTCAAAGCAATGGAGTGCCACCTCCTCCAAAACTGGAGGGAACAAAGCACAACCCTATAGTAAGCAGTCTCAATGACTTTCCTCTACCATCACCAAGCACTTACCTTTTGGCAGCCCCCTTGGGGGGAACACTAGCACTTCATGATCAAAATTGACAGTTAATTACACAGGACAAATGGATGACCGAATCTGCCACAAAATCAGTGGGCAGAGGCCCAGAAACAAGTCATGTCCCTCCTGGATATGGGGGCTATTCAACCGGTACCAGAAAAGGAAAAAGGACAAGGTTTTTATTCAAGACTTTTCCTGGTACCCAGAAAAGACAATTCATGGCATCAATACTGGACTTATCAATTTTGAACACGTTCCTGGACATTCCAAAATTCAAAATGCTGACTTTACAACAGCTACTGCCTATGCTAGGCAGGAATGCTTGGTTAGCAACTAGACTTAAGAGGCATCCCTGCATATCGCAATAAGGGAATCATACAGAAGATACCTCCGCTTCAAAGCAGGTTTTTTCCATTACCAATTCTCTGCACTGCTCTTTGGCTTATTTACTGCGGCAAGGGTTTTTACAAAGTGCCTGGCACCAGTAATTGCATTCTGCAGACAAAGAAGCATTCAAATTTATCCTTATCTGGATGACTGTCTCATTCAAACAGAAGACAAAGACACTCTTCTTCGATGTCTGGCATTTGTCAAAAGGCTTCTAGTATGCCTAGGGTACACCGTAAATGAAAAGAAATCACAACTGGTACCCTCTCAAATAATGACATTCCTGGGTGCAAGCTTGAATACAACTGCCCAGATGGCTTACCTTATGCAAGACAAACAAAGGCAACTGACAACATACTTCAAACAAATGGCAACAAAAACACAGATATCTGCAAGACAAATTCTGCAGGCTTTGGGGTTCATGGCATCCTGCATTCTACTAATTCCATATGCGACACTGCATATGAGGAAACTTCAATGGTACCTAAAAAGTTTATGGAGTCAACATTGTCACAGTCTGGAAACAATGATTCCTCTCATTCCCTGCCTACAACATGAGTTTCTTTGGTGGGCAGGGACATGTCACCAAAACAAGGGACTGTCGTTCACTCTACCACCTGCCACCCAAACCCTAACTACAGATGCATCAGACTATGCTTTGGGGGCCCACCTGGTGGGGAGATGCATTCAGGGTGATGGATCCCAAACCAAATGCATCTGCATATCAACCAGAAAGAGATGCTAGCTGTTCAGAATGCTCTGACAGCCATCAAGGACTTACTTCATCCAGGACAACTACTGATAAAGACGGACAACACCACAGTTATGTGGTGCATAAACAAGCAGGGGGGTACACACTCCTACCCCCTTTGCAGACTAGCCATGGCCTTGTGGAACACAGCCTTGACTTACCAAATACATCTTCAAGCTCAATTCCTGCCAGGAAAACAAAATACTCTGGCAGACCTAAGCAGAAATCTTATGGACCCGCACGAATGGAAACTGGATCCACAAATCTTCAGCATGTTAACACAGAAATGGTGGAGCCCAGACATAGATCTATTTGCCTCTCTCCAAAATTATCAGTTGGACAAATTCTGCACAAGAACTCATCACACAAAAGCATGGAAAGTGGATGCCTTATCCTTCAGCTGGAAAAACCTTATCAGTCTATGCCTTTCCCCCTCTGCCTCTACTCTCCCAGGTCTTACTAAAAGTCAGACAGGAAAAAACAAAAATTATCCTAGTTGCTCCGGACTGGCCTCGCCAGCACTGGTACCCACTTCTAAGGAATATGTCTCAACTTCCTCCATGGTACTTGCCTCAAATACCACACCTACTGTCTCAGCAGAACAATCAAATTCTGCAAACTCAGGTCAGCTTCAAACTCTGAATCTTGCAGCATGGCTGATCAATTAATTATTCAAGCAAACTCTCAGTAAATCTGTGATGGATGTCATTTTGGAAGCCAGAAGGCCTAGTAGCAGAAAATCTTATGCTGATAAATGGAAGAGATTCTGTGCTTGGAACCAAGCACAAGGAACAGACACAGCAAAGCCCAATATTCCTCAGATTTTGCAATATTTGACTGAGATGCTTGACAAGGGTCTATCCTTTTCTTCAATAAAAATCCATGCCTCTGCCATCTCGGCACATTACAACACAGAGCCTCCCCTCTTTTCTCATCCTGTGCTTAAACAGTATCTTAGAGGGGCCAAAAACTTAAGGCCTCCCAGAAGATCACCAACTCCTGCATGGGACCTCAATTTTGTGCTGGAAAAACTCACCCTGTCTCCTTTTGAAACAGCAGCTACTGTGGATATAACATTTCTATCTTGGAAAACAGCTTTTCTGTTGGCAGTCACTTCAGCAAGAAGGGTTTCAGAACTGCAGGCTTTCATGGCAGTGGAGCTTTTTATTATATTTTACCTGGACAGGGTATCCCTCAGGACCAACCCTTCTTTTTTGCCTAAGGTGGTATCCAGTGTGGCTCTTAACCAGACCATTCACCTGCCAACATTTTACACAAATCCACAGAACAAGGGGGAGCGGATTCTGCATTTCATTGGACGTACACAGACAACTAAGATTCTACTGAAACAGGACCATATCTCTAAGAAAGCCTGAGCAACTACTGGTAGCATTTGCTGCAGGGTCAGAGGGGAAGGCTATATCAAAGCAGACCATTTCTAAGTGGATAAGCCACTGCATTCGTTTCTGCTACTTGCACCATGGTAAATCTGTGCCCAAGGGGATCAGATCACATTCCGCCAGGGCTGCCTCTACTTCAGCAGCTTTTCTCAGAGGGGTTCCAACCAAAGACATTCTAGAAGCTGCTACTTGGAGCTCTGTTCATACCTTCACAAAGCATTATCATTTGCCTCTCTTCTCCTAATCCAGGGCAGGCTTTGCCACTGCAGTTCTGCAGGGCCTTATAGCCGCTCCTAATGCTGTTTAGTTCCATCCTCCCATCCATAGTTTTGGGATTCTACCTAAATGTAATGACTGCAACAGTAAAACACGAAGAACATAGTACAGTTGTGTGCACTTACCGTAAATGTAGATGTTCAAGTGTGTTCACTGTTGCAGTTCGGGTTACCCACCCGCCATCCCCCTTTCATTACCTTTTCTTAACTTCACTATACACTACAGCCTTTGTGGTGTATTTGCTTTTAGATGAAGGTAAAGTTTATGTTGCTAAAAGTGCATTTATATATATTTCTATTTATTGATATATATATATATATATATATATATATATATATATATATATATATATATATATATATATATATATATATATATATATATATATATATATATATATATATATATATATATATATATGTATATATATATATATATATATATATATACATATATATACATATATATATATATATATATATATATATATATATATATATATATATATATATATACATATATATATATATATATATATATATATATATATATATATATATATATATATATATATATATATATATATATATATATATATATACACACACATATATATATATATATATATATATATACACACACACATATATATATATATATATATATATACACACACACATATATATATATATATATATATATATACACATATACATATATATATATATATATATATATATACATATATATATATATATATATATATATATATATATAGATATATATATACATATATATATATATATATATATATATATACATATATATATATATATATATATATACATACATATATATATATATATATATATATATATACATATATATATATATATATATATATATATATATATATATATACATATATATATATATATATATATATATATGTATTTTTTTTTTTTTTGCTCCCCATTTGGGCATTTGGGGGGCACCTGACATCTGGGGCAAGAAAAACTGAAAAATGGCATCGGCTGCATGTTTTATACCCCTGACGACCTGACGTCATGGAAGAGGAGACAGCAACTGATGCAGGACCCAAGACTTTGTTATTCAGGCTGACTGCGGGCAACCTGCCAGCAGATTACCCAAAAGTAATGACTGCAACAGTGAATACACTCAAACATTTATGGTAAGTGTGCACAGTTGTACTTTCTGAGAGTTCTTGCATATTTATTTGGTAACACTGTGTAGGCCACTCCTAACAACCTTGCTCTTAATCATACTACCATTTGTATTAACAGCAACGTTACTCAATAAGATTGGACACCCTTTGTTAAGAGCTTTAAAGCAGCTGATAAGGAGTGACTGGTAGCAGGTGAAACTACCTTATAATCTGGGTAGAAGGGGGCATAGATAGTAAACCTGTGCCAGCCTTTCCAAGGTGTGTATGTGTGTCTCTGTAAATCAAACCTCAAAGATTGTGCGTGTTAGCTATTTGGGCAGGGACATGAAGCAATGGTTGGACAGAGAGAGTGCTGTCAGTCTTGGCTTGGTCACTCAGCTGAGATCTCTATAGCAGTGCCAGTGGGAGTCTTATTGGGGATCTGAATAATGAGGGAGAAACCAGCCCTGGACTGACTGTGGTCTCTGTGTACTCTTAAGGGAAATTACACTTGATGCAGAGAGCTGCATCTGGAAATGCTGTGTGTGTAACTTGTAATCCTCCCAATGTACGCCCCACACTGGTGCCAATGATGAGGATTGAGGCTCCTTGATTACTGGTCCAGTGGTGGGGCGTCACATTTATTGGTTGGCAGTGGTGGGATATCCACATATTGGGATTCAGTGGTGTGGATATTGAATTCTTGTAGCCTGTAAACAGTGCTCACTAAAGAAGGTGTTTGTACTCAGTCAGCCACACAGTGAACATTCAGAGATTCATATTGCACTAGTTTTATTACTTGTTTTATTTATTTATTTTTTGTTAGCTTAGTTAGTCAAGGAGAGCAGGCAAGGATGTCAGCAGAGGAGTATTGCAAGCTGACAAGGAGCCAGTTGACTGAGATGTGCCAAGCCAAAGGCTTGGGGCATGCCAACCCAACTAAAGCAGAAATGATTGCAGCCTTGCCACAGCTGAATCACAGACCAGCAACCAGGAAGACAAGCAGACTGACCTTGGGGATAAACCGTTCTCAGAAAATGGACAGTTCAATCTTTCCACAGGGAAGTTAAACATCTGTCTGGAGTTAGAGACTTGAACTAGAGGCTAAATGGTTAGAACTAGACTCAGCAGAGAGACTGCAACATTTGGAGGCTGAAGAAAAGGAGAAACAGATGGCATTTGAATCAGCAGAGAGACTAAGATGTCTGGAAGGTGAAGAAAATGAGAGGGAGAGGCAACATGAAAAGGAGATGATGACTTTTCACCAGGGTCATGGAGGTAATGGGGAAGGGAATAACTGAAACCCAGATACAACAAAGGTCAGTAAATTTCTTCCTCAGTTTACAGAGGGTGATCATTTTGATAGTTTTGTTCATATGTTTGAAAGGGTTCGTAAACAGTATAATGTTGACCAAGGGCTCTGGGTACGGTTCCTGACCCCTTACTCCATGGTAAAGCTGTAGCTGCTATGTCTAAATTGTCCAATACTGATTGCTTAAACTGCAATACTGTTAAAATTTGTTTATTAGAGTGTTTTAAGTAAACACCTGAAGCCTATAGAAAAACTTTTTGTTAGCAGAGACGCAAGGCAGATGAAAGTGTGTGTGAATATATTGCTGCATTAAGCAACTATTTTCATAGATGGGTGAGTGGGTGTCAAGTCACCACTTTTGAAGAGCTGGCAGACCTTTTGGTGAGGGAGCAAGCCCTTAGCTCTTTGCCTGAGGACATGAGAATCTGGTTAGCAGATACGGACTGTAATACTGTAGATGAGTTGGGGGAAAAAGGGAGACCTATACCTAGCAAGCAGAGTATCACTGCACAGGAAAGGGATACCCAGCGCTGCACATGGATCTAAGGGAACCCATGATGGACAGCCTAAACTGCCACCAAATTGAGTCCACCAGTAGCAGTGGAAAACACTAGTTCAGGTACACACCCAGGATAAAAGGTTAATTGTTTTAAATGTAACCAGTTGGACCATGGAGGCAAGGTAGGGAACAAAATGTGGGAGAGCCAGTAAGTGGGAATGACAGAATGCCAGCAGTAAGTTGTCTGGAGACAACAAGGGTACCAAACTACCACAAGAGGTTATATCCTATCTTAGTAGATGGGAAACAGGCCACTGCTAAGAGAGACAGCCTCTGACCTAACCATTGTGAAGCCTGCAATGGTTAAAGAGGAGCACTACTTACTTGGGCAGTCTACTCCAGTCAGAGCTTTAGGAGGATCCCATTCCAAATACCTTTGGTTTGGGTTCACCTTGACTGGGAGGGTGGAAAAGGAAGCAAGCAAGTAAGTATATTGGAGGATATCCCTGCAGATGTCCTGATAGGGAATGATTTTGATAATACAGTACCTTGTGTGCAAGCAGTTACATGCAGCCAGGCTTGGAGACGAGCATGTGGGTCTGGTAACCTGGGGGGGGGGCCCAGAGAGACTGCACACTTGCAGCCAGGACGCATGAGATGGTTACTTCAGGGAGGGAGCTACCCTGTAACAGTGAGACTTAAGGTGAACCACAGCTTCTTGTGGCTACTGATGTTTCCTTGGACAGAGTGGCTGCAAGGGCAGAGGTGAGTAGTAGTGCCCAGGCTGACAGTGAGGCACCATTGTCATAGAATACCAGACTTCTTGTGGAAGGGGAGCTTGGAAGGGGTACGAAGAGAGAGCTGAGATAGGCTCACCTCTCAGACCCTACATTACAAGGCCTGAGGGAGGTAGCCAGTGAGGCACCTGATTGTCAAGGAAAAGGGGAATCTGTATACTGGGACAAAGGATTAGTGTCTAGAGAGTGGACCCCTGAGGGAGGGCTAGAGGGTGAGAGAACACAGCAGTTGGTAGTGCTCAGAGCCTACCATCTGGCACTTCTAGCCCTAGTCCATGATATTCCCTTTGCAGGTCATGTGGGCATAAAGCATACAAAGACATATTATGCAAAACTTTTATTGGCTTGGGATTTCCAGAGTTGTAACAGGGTACAGCAGGACCTGTGAGCAGTGCCAAAAGGTAGACAAGGCAGGAGACAAGGTTAAAGCTCCTTTGATGCCTTTGCCTGTGATTGAGGAACCATTTCAGTGGGTAGCTATGGATATGGTGGAGCCTCTGAATATCCCAAGTTCCACAGCAAAAATGTATGTCCTAGTGATAGTAGATTATGCTACCATATACCCTGAGGCGGTGGCTTTATCCTCCATTGAGGCAGAAAAGGTGGCAAATGCTTTGTTAGAGATTTTCAGCAGGGTAGGTTTCCCAGAAGAAATACTGGCTGACAGAGGTGTCAACTTCATGTCAGACCTGCTGGTTTGTCTGTGGAAGCACTGTGGGGTGAAGCACCCTAAAGACCATCCCCTACCATCCCCAGACCATTAATGGTCTGGTTGAGAGGTTAAACTCTACACTAAAGACCATGTTATGGGCATTTGCAAACCAGTTTAAGAGGGAGTGGGACAAATATTTGCCCCATCTTTTGTTTGCTTAGAGACAGGTGCCCCAGGAATCCACAAGTTTTTCACCCTTGAGTTGCTGTATGGGCATAGGGTGAGGGGACCTCTAGATTTGATTTGTGATGAGTGGGAGGGTGAGTGTGAATACCACAAGGAGTCTGTTGTGGCATATGTCCTAAATCTCAGGACAAGTGTCAGGGGACTCAAAGGCTTGGCCAAGGAGAACCTGGCAGAAACCCAGTAGCAGAAAAAGGTCTGATTTAACAGAAATGCTTGAGCTAGAGAGTATACTGTGGGGCAGCAGGTTATGGCTCTCATTCCTGTCAGACACTACAAGAAGTAGGCAGCTTGGGAGGGACCCTTCAAGATGGTAAGGAAGGTCAGTGATGTTAACTAAATGGTCGAACTGCTAGGCAGGAGGCAGGGGCACAAATTATACCATGCTAACACCATGAAATCTTACCATGATAGGGAGGCCCTGCTGCTAAGTATTTGCAGTAGAAGGAAGGTGGAGTCTGAGGGGGTTCTAGGGCTACAGGAAGCCAGCCAGCAAAGTCCCAAGTTACCATGGTGGAGCCTAGGGTTGCAGGCATATGATAGGACAATGCAACACTGTACTCGGGTCAGCAATGCCAAGGCAGGTGGAATCCCAAGACAGGGAATGGGGTAAGGCATTCCCAGATAGGCTCATCACTCTCAAGCAATGTTTCTCAAGGTTCACTTGAAAAACTAGCTTGAGTCTTTGAAGGGGGAAGAATGTCATGAAAGGAGATACTGCCAACCCAGCTAGCTGGAATTTTGTAAAGAATTATATGTCATTTGTGAATAACAACATGACTATATAAAAGTGTTGAAAGGAGGTACTTCTAGTACAGCTGTCTGGAATTTTGTAAATGGTTATGTGTTTGTGTATGTCAACATGTTTCATGTAAGATGCTTGTGTTACATATGTATTAGAACTGTGTGTCATGAATATATCAAACTAGGTTTGTACAGATGTGTGTTGAGAAGATATTTTATAAAGTGCTGATTTTAAAAATGGATCCATGATGTGCCAGGTTGGAAGAGAACAGAAATGTACATACACTATGTGATTGTTTAAATGTATATATTTAACAGTGGAAACTGGAACACAGGGGGTTAACTTCATTCCAGCAAAAGTTCAGAAAAATAGCTGAAATTAAATTATTTTATGACAGCAAGAGACAGGATGTCTATACTATGGAACTCTCTGTGTTGTCTTGAAGGAGAAATAATTACTAGACTTGAGATGTGGAAGTGTTTTATTGTTTTATGACTTCCACCATTTGCCAAAGATCTGAGGAAAAGCCCTTGTCTGTGCATTTTCAAAGGTGGATGCTAAATATTGCTAGCTCTCAGCAGTGGGGGGTTTACCTGGGTTGAGTCACATGACAAGAAATGATGTCATTCTGCAAGCTGTCCCAGCAGTAATATTTGAGATGTTAATTGAAGAACTCTGAGAGAGACTGCATTCTATATTCTGTCTTTGACTTGACATCAGCTAGAAAAATCCACTCACCGTATCTGTCTTGCTGCTCTAATTAAGTGTACTAGGGTATAGTAATTCTCTTAGAAAGATATAGTCAGGTGTATAGCAAACCTTAATTTAGATGTTTTTCTTTATTTATTTGAGACTGTCCTGCAATGCTGTTTTAAATATTTCTTGTGATTCTGATGTAACTGTGAATATATACTGAGCATCTTCTTGTTCTTTTATTATTTATTAGAAATATATTTAAACCTTTCATTGTGGCTGATCTCTGCAGAGATATTTAAGTTCTGAGAGTACTTGCATATTTATCTGGTGACACTGTGTAGGCCACTCCTAATAGCCTTGCTGTTGGTCAAACTACCATTTGTATTAACAGTAACATTACACAGCAAGATTGGACACCCTTTGTTAAGGGCCTTAAAGTATCTGATAAGGAATGATTGGTGGCAGTGGAAACTAATTTATAGTCTGGGCAGAAGGGGTCATAGCTAGTAAACCCATGTCACCCTTTCCCAGGTGTGTGTATAAATCAAACCTCAAAGAGTGTGTGTGTCAGCTACTTGGGCAGGGACACGAAACACTGGTTGGACAGAGACAGTGCTGGAGGTCTTGGATTGGTCGCTCATCTAAGATCTCAACTCTATAGCTGTGCCAGTGGGGAGTATTATTTGGAGATCTGGAAAAAGAGGGAGAAACCAGCCCCAGACTGACTGTGGTCTCTGTGCTCTTAAGGGAAATTGCACTTGATGCATGTAGCTGCATCTGGAAGTACTGTGTGTGTAACTTGTAATCCTCCCAGTGTACATCCCCCACTGGTACCAGTGGTGAGGATTGAGGCTCCTTGATTACTGGTCCAGTGGTGGGGCATCACAGATATCACTTCTGCCAGGAGAATGTCTGAATTCTATACCCTTTCCTCAAAACATCGCAATCTAATTTTTCACAGTGTTCTTAAAAAACAGTCCATCTTTTCTTCCTAAGGTGGTTTCTGAGTCATTCATTAATCAGTCCATAAAATTTTCAGTTGTCTTCCCAAATTTCTCAAAGAAGTGTGGCTCCTTTAGCTGTTTAATACTTTCATTTAAAGGCTCACTGCTGCTTTTCAGCTGTGAGTAACATTTCTGCTGTTTGTTTCCCACCCTCCCTCCCTGTTGGTATAGTGTTTTTATAGTTGGTGGCTTTGCAGTTGCCCGCCCCTAGTGTAAATTTGATCTGGGACCCTCCTCCCAGTCTAGTGTCATTACCTCATTCTACCCAGTACAGGGAGAGCATTTGAGAAGGCCAATCAGCTTAGTTTCTGCTACTCCTTTCTCTCTTTCCTTTCTCTCTTTCCAAAAAAAAAAAAAAATGTATCTGCTTTTACTGTATTTGTGTTTTTTCCTACTTTATTTTGCTTTTTCGTCATCTTAAAAGTACTCAATTGTATTTATTACTGCTTGGTGTAACTCATTGTAAGCCTTTTAGTTTAAGCACCTGGGCTTCAGACCAGTTTTACATTAGGAAGGTTTGTGGTCTGCACTGTAGTGGCAGAACAGGTAGCTTACATCCTTCTAAGTTGGAAACTGCTGATTGAGGGCTCAGTGTCTGTTATTCTAAAAGTGTATTCATTCTGGTTTAAGCACTTGGGCTTGAGGCCAGTTATTTTACATTAAGAGGGTTCGTGTTCTGCACTCTTGTGGGAGGAGAGGCTGGACTCTGTCCTTCTGAGCTGGGAATTTCTGGTTAAAGCTTATAGTGCCTGCATATTTGAACTGCTTCTTACTGAAATTGGTACACCTTGTTTGCTGTAGCATAGACTAGATCCAGGCCTGCTGAATCTAGCTTTGTTTGTATAACTTGAGCACTAATCAAGGCATTCTTTAAAGTATTCAGTTGTATTTATTACTGCTGGTAGTAACTTGATTAAAGTGTAGCTATCATTTCTAAGTCTTTTGGATTAAGCACTTGGGCTTCAGACCAGTTGTTTTACATTAGGAAGGTTTGTGACCTGCACTGTGGTGGCAGGACAGGTAACTTACATCCTTCTAAGTTGGGAACTGCTGATTGAGAGCTCAGTGTCTGTTATTCTAAAAGTGTATTAGTTCTGGTTTAAGCACTTGGGCTTCAGGCCAGTTATTTTACGTTAAGAAGGATTGCTGTCTGCACTCTTGTGGGAGGAGAGGCTGGACTCTGCCCTTCTGAGCAGGGAATTTCTGGTTAGAGGCTTATAGTGCCTGAATATTCTAACTGTTTCTTACTGAAATTGGTACACCTTGTTTGCTGTAGCATAGACTAGATCCAGGCCTGCTGAATCTAGCTTTATTTGTATGCTTGTTGTTTGTTTATTTCCCTGAAATGCTAATTCCACCTAAAACGCTGTCTTTTAGCACTTCTGTGGATCCCTAGTGATATCTGCATTGCTTACTGTACTTATTTCCTTGTTTCACTTGAAAGAAAGTTACTGTTTGTCATTTTTGCATTTAAGTTACCTGTAACACATTGCATTTAAGTTACCTGGCACTTGCTCACTAAAGCAATTATATAAGTCAGCTCTAAAAAATTACAAGCACTACACCCTCTCAAACTCTCCTTGAGCACCTTGTTCCCCATTGGCCCTTTTTTCAATTATAAAAGAATTCCCAATACTATTCTAGCATGTCCAAAGGTCAGTTGTCAATCTCCTCTCCGGTCCAGCTGGTGAATCTGGGAATCTTGAGGCAGTGTTACAACTGCCTCATGTACACAGACAACCCTCTCCTCCTCCCAACAAATTCCAACACATGTGAGCGATGCAACCATATAGCCAAACTGGAGGTTAAGCTCTCTCAACTCAGTACTGGCGTAACCAGTCAGGAATAGAAGGAAACCACACTCACTACAATTCCAGTCTCACATAGACCTACCACGACAACAAACCAAACACATAAACACACAAAAACATACTCAGAGGCTCTAAATAAAAATCTGCCTAAGCAGCAGAGACCTCCAAAGCAGACACCCAAGCAACCGCTACCCCAAAACAAAACACGTGCAACACATAGCTCACAAAGCCAGTGTGCCGAACAATCACAGCCCTTAAGGCTAAACAACACACCTGATACACTTGTAATAGATGACTCTATCGTCAGGCACACTGACGTCCCGCTCACCAGGCTGAACAAGGAGAAGGTCACGGTGAGCTGCCTGTCGGGTGCTAGGATCCGCCACATAACACAAGCACTCAGGTCACTCCAAGGCAAGTACAAATATGACTCAGTCATTGTCCATGCTGGTGTGAATGACCTGAGACGTACCTCCCTGGACTACATGAAAAGAGACATAGAGGAGCTCTCTGAGCATGTAGCCCAGGCTGGTATGACCCTGACCTTGAGTAGCATCTTACCCTCACCAAGAATGATGCCACAATATGAAGACAAGATGATCACTTTCAACAATTGGCTTAAGTGTTGGTGTCATTCAAAGGGGATCCAATGCCTGTCAGCCTGGGATGACATGCTCGACAAGCCACGATGCTTCGCTACGGACAGCTTGCACCTGTCACCCCTGGGCTTTCGGATATTGGCAAAGGCTCTTGCTACTCCCATAGTGCCTTTTTAGGCAAGGCTCAAAAGACAAACCCACCTCCATAGGTATCACAAGGGATAAGAAACTAAGAGTAATGCTACTCAACGCCAGAAGTCTAAACCTCAAGATGCACTTTTCGAAACTCTCCTTAGCATGGAGAACATCGATATCTGTGCAGTAACAGAAACCTGGTTCAAGGCTCCCGAGAGCACCCCAGCACTACCAGGTTATACCTCATACCATGCTTTTCGGCCCCAAAACTTGGACCGAACCACAAAAGGAGGGGGAGTATCAATATTCGTCAAAGATACCCACACCTCTAGGTTGGTAGCACAGCACGAAGCATCAGAGACTATCCATGTGCAACTAACTGTGGGTAAAACTGCCTTCCAGTTTATAGCCTGCTACAGACCACCCTCCCAAACACAGGAACCCCACTTGGCCTTCCTGAGAATACTGGAAAATATGAAGGTCTCTCCAAACACCATTATATTGGGCGACTTCAACTACCCAAACATAGACTGAGAGCATTACTCTAGCTCCAACACCCTAGCCCAAAGGTTCCTAGAATTTATAAACTCAAATGCTATGGAACAACTTGTTACCACTCCCACAAGAGGGGAAAACATACTGGACCTGATCATCACCAACATGGGGACACTATGCTCCAGACCAGAAGTGTATCCCTCACTGGTAAGATCAGACCATAAACTAATCTCACTGGATATTCACATCCCGACCCCACCCCTGCCCAGAAAACCACAGTGAAAAACTTCTCTAAAGCAAATTTCACACGCCTCAAAACCGAGGCGAAATCCTTCAAAGCCCCGGGCCTGTGGAAAATACGGCCCAGACTGCAGAATCCTTTATAAACGCATTCTATGAACACCTTCAGGAATGCATGGATCATGCAATCCCAAATAAAACCAAGACCCAATCCTCCAAAGGCAGACGTCCTGTCTGGTGGACCCCAGCCATAAACAAACTATACAATAGAAGGAGGAAGCTACTACATGATAGAGAAAATCCCAAAAAGGGAAGGCATCTCTGATCAGTATTAGCAAAAAACTACGGGCACTCATAAAATCGTCTAAGGCCAGCTTCGAGAGAAAAATTGCACAGGACACTAAGGATAATCACAAGGCTTTCTTTAGTTATGTTAGGAACCTGGGTGGGAATTCCCAGATATGCTCAGAATTAGTCCAAAATGACAAAAAGTACACCGAGCCCACAGACATTGCCAACATCCTAGCTGACAGGTTCAGTGCAAACTTCTCCCCCCTCTCCCCACCAAAAGGGCAAATATCTATCCCAACAGAGTGCTGCCCCCCTGACATCTCAGATGCTCAGGTAAGAGCTGCCCTCTCCAAAGCAAAAAACACAGCATCAATGGGACCAGATGGTGTCCCGGGCTGCGTCCTACATGAACTCCAAGAAGAGCTAAACCCAAACATAAAACTGCTGTTCAATCTTAGCCTTACTACAGGATATGTACCCAAAGAGTGGCATACAGCAACAGTGGTCCCTCTCCACAAAGGTGGTGCCTCAACAGATCCTGGAAACTATCGCCCCATAAGCCTGACTAGCTTGGTCTGCAAAGCTATGGAAAGGATCATCATGGACCTCATAAATAAAGATATTGGGGACCTACAGACACTGGATCCTACCCAGTTCGGCTTTGTTAAGGGCAGATCCTGCCTCTTAAACCTGGTCAATTTCTTTGAAACAGTCACCAAGGCCATTGACGAGGGGAAGGTGGTCCACACAGCCTACCTGGACCTCGCAAAAGCCTTCGATACAATACCCCACTCGGGCATTATAGATAAGCTCACCAGCTTAAATATAAACCCCTATGTCACTAGATGGGTTGCAAACTGGCTCAAGGACAGAACCCACATGGTTAGAATTGCTGGAGCCATGTCAGACTCCAAACCAGTTACAAGTGGCATCCCACAATGCTCAGTCCTGGGACCTCTCTTGTTCAGTATATATTTCTCGACGGTACAGGCCAACACGGAAGGACTGTGGCTGACCAAGTTCGCAGATGACTTCAAACTGGGTGCCATAATCAACTCTCCAGCCGACACAAGCATCCTCCAAAAGGGCCTCATAGAAACAGACAACTGGTGCCAGAGCCATGGCCTCAAGCTAAACGCCAAAAAGTGTATAGTCATCCCCTTTGGCAAAAACAAAGTGCCCACAAATTACCACATAGGTAGTAATCCATTAAGTACAGAAGAAGTCATTAGGGACCTGGGGACCCAAGTTGATAGCAATCTCTCATTTGACAACCACGTGGCCAAAGTGGTTAGAAAAACATTTTATATAGCCCACCTAATCATGAAGGGATTCACATCTAGATCAGGGGAGGCCATCGTACCTCTTTACTCATCCCTCATCAGGCCCATAATTGAGTACAATGCCCCTTTTGGGATGTACCTTACCAGGCACCTGCAGCAACTGGAAAGACCCCAAAAGTACCTCACCAAGAGGATCAAAGGTCTCAAACAGATGCCATATGCTGCCCGGTTACAGAAACTCCAGCTCTACTCAGTGGCATACTGCCTGCTCAGAGGCGATCTGTGCCTGACATATAAAGCCATGTCCAACCCGGAATTAATGGACATGCTGCACCTCAGAAAATCCAAATCCCATTGAGCTACGTGCTCAAGAGACTTGAACCTCAGCACTGAAATAAATAGGACATGCCGGAGGGACAGATTCATAACCCAGAGGCTCCCTTCACTCTGGAATAAAATCCCAGTCCAGGTTAGGCAGAGTCCCACATTGACTCTCTTCAAGAGGAATCTTGATGAGTGGATGGGAGATCGTAGGTTTACCCCGGGTATCACTTCTGTGTCACTGTTAGACAGAGGCACAGTATACTAACCTCAAAAAAAAGGCATAGCAAAATTAATTTAAAATGGGTGGCGAAAGCCAAACACACTCTGGCTAGGCTTATAAATGCCCTAGGGCAGATAGCCTAGTATGAACCTATGAACCTATGAACTATGAACCTATGCCTTACATATGTTAGATGTTTACTGCCATTTCCCAGTTGTGTTTTTTTATATGCATCAGACAGAATGTTTCAGAAAATCTGATCAATTATTTGTCTCCTTTTCCAAAGCCGTATTTGGAAAATAAGCATCTAAGGTCACACTATCTTGCTAGCTGTCACAGTGCATTTCTTTAATTTACAAAGAGAAGGGGTTATCAGTCCCTTCAACCCCTACGCTCATTCTAAAAGACGTGTGCCCTGTTCTACAGCATTTTCTCTGGTGTCCCAATTGATATGTGCTGTAGCTACATGGTCTAAAGTCCATACCTTTATTTCACTCTATAAATTGGTTATCAAATCTAGATCCAAAGCCACTTTTGGTTCAGCTGTGCTAAGGAATATCCTTTCATGAGAACTCTGCCGCATCTGTTAAGGAATGGAGGAAAAAGATAACATCGGATATGAAAGTCAAGTACTTCCCATAATATTATCTCCATGTTGCTGTATTCCATCCATTCCTCAACTACCTCCCCACTAACCCCCTCCTTATCTTTTGTGACCGTTGTTCTTTATTATGTTGTCATTTTGAGATAGATCCAGCTGACCTTGCCTTGGCTCCTGAAGTTTAAGCCTATCTTTTCAGCTTATTCTTGTTCCTTCTTTTCCATTTAAAAACATTACTATGTTTCCTTCTTGTACTCTTAAATTTTTCAGATGGTTTTGAGTGGGCAAACTCGGTCTGAGGTAGCTCATTCTGCGCATGAGAATTATGACTAGGAGAAGAGCCAGAGAGCTGGTTCCAAAGCTTTGAAGTAGCTGAAGCCAAATCTGAGATCTATCTGTTGAGGAATGGATGTAATACAACACAAATCTAACATTACAGTAAGTCATAACTTTCTTTTTTACTGATATATATCTATTCATATAGACAGATATATGTGTGTGTGCGCGCACGCGCATATATATATATATATATATATATATATATATATATATATATATATATATATTTTTTTTTTTTTCAGAGCAGGAAACTGTTTTAACAGTCTACCCATTATTTAGTAGGAATGATTGTTGCATTGCACTGTACAGCAGAAAGATATTGTGAATGTTGCGCTTGATGGGATACTAAGTGTGAACATGCAAAGAAGGGCACTGTTAGAAGACAGCTATTTTATTATGTGGATACCATAGCTTGAATATGGCCATCTAGTATACAAATGTGTAGCTGGTTCAACCAGCCCCCTGGACCCATACTGTGAAACTGTGCCCCAATCACTCAGTTAAAAAAAGAAAGAAGAAGAAACACTTCACTGTAATAAGCTGATACCCCTCCCTTAGCTCTTCCATTGATCAGCAAAAAAAAAAGACATTTCCTTCTACCCCAGCCATTCAAGTCCTGTTTCTGTGCCCTGCTCCCAGCCCTCCTTTAACATATTTTATTAAAAATAATAATGATGATTTCTTCTTTTACATTGTAGTAAACTGCTATAGTTTATACCCCACTGCATGGAGAGCTAAACTGCTCATGTTTTAGTTTGAAAAAACAAAACATTTCTACTTTTTAAACTGTAGCAAACTGCTTGCTACAAGTGTAGCCAACATTTGCAATGGTTTACAGTTTATACCCTGCCTGAAAGGAATACTGTGGTGCTCATATTTTAGTTTAAAAAATCTTCTGTTTAAACTGTAGCAGGCAGATTGCTACAAATGTAGCTAACATTTGCTACACTTTGTACCTTCCCTGCACAGAGAGCTGCAGCACTCAAGCTTTAGTTAAAACAAATATATTTTTTTTAAATGTAGTAAACTGCTTGTTACAATGTAGTAAGCAGTTGCTACAGTTTAGACCACAAATGGAGTGCTACAGTGCTCAGGTTTGTCCACGAATGCAATACCAGCTTTTAAATGCCAATATTGCATTAAAGATAATTTGGGATATGTTGAGCTCTCCCTTCAATATTTTGCACCTGTGGCAGTTGGCCCTCTTACCCCACCCTCTAATGCTAGTATATTTTGTAGTTGGTGCTCAGGTAAGAATGGCAAGATGGAAGTATTGTTTTCTGGTGTGCAATGAAATCAGTACTGCATATATATGAGAAGTATTTTGCTGTCTCATTTTACTGTACTCTGTGGCTCATTATGAGCATCATGGTTAAAGAAATGCATATTTTGTTGGTGTAACCTTGACAATGTTATATTGCTGTTATGTAATGAACCAAGACTCTCCTAAGATAGACGCAAAGCTATTTCTGCATATATGCAATAGCATATCTAGGGGCGGGGTGAGTTTGTATTCCTGAGGTGGAGACTAATTTCTACTTCTGGCTCAGGCAGATTTTTGTTGGAGGATGACCGGTATTGCATGATCTCTGTTTAATTCTAATTTGGCAGTTTAAAATCTCTGGCTGTGGCTATATTGCAGATGTGATTAAGGGCAAACTCTTTACAGGCATCTAGGAAGTTTGCCAGTTTTACCCTATCATCAGATCTGTAGAAATTATACCTGATTAGAGCCTCCTTAGGGAACTACAACCTTGTCTAAGAAGACTGTAGAACCATTTGTTTTAGTTTGCATTTTTTTTCCAAAACATGGGCCTGTTACATTAATTAAAGTTTTGTCCGCTTATTCTGTTGGCAGAATGTTGTATTGCTTAAGGTCTGTCAGGTTATGAGGTACAAAAGCTACATTTACTACTCATTGATGCACTGAACTGACCAGGCAATCTGATTGCATAAATTAGGAAATAATAGTATGATAAACTGGTTGGCACAATGTTGCAAAGTCTGTCAGGTTATGAGGGACAAAATTTGACAAATTGCTCATTGAATAAACTACGGACAAATGTATTGAACTGATGTCAGGCAATTCCATTGCACAAGTTGGGAAATACAGACATTAGCAGATGTTTTAATATTGTAAAGTGGGGGAAAAAACAGGCAGTACAGTGGCTGAAGTTAGCACAGGTGGTTAGTTTTGCTGTATGCAGAAGGAAGTAGAGAGGAGGCAGTCAGATCAGTGGTATAGCCTCCAGTCATTTTGTTTGCTGTACTGCCCGACAGTAGGAGTTTTGCTGTTTCATTGGTTGTAAGCTTTATTTGCACTGTGACATTTGCTGAGATGAGTCACATGTTGGTCATTTGGGGGTTGCATTTGATTGCTAATGAGGGTACCCAGCAGGGACAGCAAGCATGGAGTGCTTAAAAGCTCCTGTTTCTGCAGGCTTGTGTAAGTCACATCTTGTGTAAGGATGTATGTACACACCTACTCAACATATTCTGGTAAATGGGCAAGGAGCTGGATATTTAGCTTTTGCATACATAAAAATATATATTTTTTCTAGCCTGGATTCTCTTTAAGTAATAAATTATCTTGGGTGTTACTGGGTAACAGCCCACCATATCTGGGTTTGATACATAGATACGCTGAGGGAATTATCCACATGGAGACTGTTGTTCCACAATAGTTACCCCCCCCCAAAGTAATTTACTGCAGTTAAACAGTGGACAGTATTAGAAAAATGTATACTGATTTTAGGAACAGTAATGTCTGCTAGTCTTTGTGTTGGGATTAGGACCTTGCATGGAATTCAGATGAGCTGATAAAGATGTACCCTATAAATCGGTAGTCAGTTAATCTCCTGAACATCCAGTTTTCTAGTGTCAGTTTTTTATTTACATATTAGGTAAATGTGTTCAATGTAGTATTACCATGAATTTATGAATTAGAAAGTCATATGTACAAACCAGGAAGGTTGACTGCTGCCAGTTTATTCCATATTATTCTGTGCCATGTACTCAAAAGGAAGTTATAAGTAGTGGTTAGATACTGTAACATTGAATGAAATCTGTGGTGAATACATCCCATATAGCAGTTAGTTTTTGTTTTTCAAATTGTTATCTGGACAGAACTATGCTTCAAGTTTTAAAGTAAGTGAAATGAATGTATATAGCAAACATTCTCCCCATTTCAAGACAGTATGGCACAGCTAAATGAAAAGAAAAGACAAAGGTCATCCTTCACTGGAACCGACAATATTTTCCTTCCTGTTCTATTAAGGAATCGGCTTAGCCAAGCAGATTGCAAATGGACAATGAGGGAATCAAACCAAGGAATGCAGGATGAAGCATATTAGCAGCCCATATACTTAAATCCTCTGTTCTGAGCTATCATTACTACATCACGTGGAAAGTGAAAACCTTGGAAATCATTTCATAGTTACTATGAAAAATTCAGTATACAGTAGTTAGGAGAAAAGACAAAAGTGTTGTAGAATTTGATTTTAAAAGACAGCAGCCAAATAAATCATCCCACTTTTTAAACAGGGTGCACTGCCAAACTAACATTTACTAAGAAGTCCTTAGTCATTGCCATGGCAGTTAATGACAAACCAGAGTCCACAGCAGCATACAGCAGGCATGTCTTGTTACTAAACTGTGTACAGGATCACACAGTGCTCCTTATTATACCATGCTCTGCTGTGCTTGGAATGGGGGTAGTACAGTAATGAAAGGCAGCTTAGTAAAATGTAGAGTGTCCTACCTATTTGGAAAGGTACATTATACTTGACTAAGTTGGTTTTCTCCATGGTTTTGTGGTTTGGAGACATACCTAGTAGTGCTTTATAAAGGTTCCATAACATTGGTACAAGGGTCATTACCATAGTGTAGTATTTTAACATTTAACATTTGTTTACTGGGAAAGTCCGACTTGGAACAAAGCCAATTTTCAGTGAAGGCCCAGGGAGAAATGCTCCAAATGCATGTTTTTGTACATGGGAGGAAACTGGAGTACCCGGAAGAAACCCACACGAATGCAAGGAGGACATGCTGACTATGCACAGAAGGCACCCCAGCCGAGAATTGAACCAGAGAACCTCTTGCTGTGAGGTGACAATGCTACCGCTTCACCACTGCGCCATCCGATAGTATAGAGTTGATCTGGTGGTTTACAAGCTCCCTTTGCCACCCACTTCAGCAATGCTGTGTGGGGACAGGTCAAGTCTGGTTGTGTATTAACAGGTTTACAACAACCACATGAAATTCCATTGCTATTAAGAATTTTCCTGCTGTGTAGGGTGAAGGATGTCTGTGTGCTTTTTGGCAGTTCTGATATGTTGCTCAGCTCTGTCTACTGAGAAGTATATTAGCAGAAAAGGGAGACTGTCGAGCTGACCACTGCAATACCAAAGGAATCTGCACAGCTGGTCCACTGTAGGTTACCCCCATTTTGACTAGCCAGTACTCTGATGGTGATGGGATAAGACTGTGTACAGTTTCTTACCATATTGTGTAGTATGTTATATTGTTGCACAGGGATTTGTACAGTCTCCTGAAGTGCATCTACTGTGCTATTTGGTGCACAGTGCTTATGAATAGTGACTGAAGGACCAACACAGATAAAGTTTAATCCAGAAATCAACATTTGGACCTAAGAACTTATACAAACATCATACTGCTTTTTTCTGTGGAATAAGGTTGGTTTATGTGTATGTATAGTTAATCTACCCTCTCTTGCTTAAAAATGTTACAAGTGCCTGTACCTCCTTGATAAAACAGTTTAAAATTAGAAAAAAAGACCAGGCTGAATTAATTCTGTATTTGTTTTCATTTGAAGATATAGAGCTATCCTTGTTACTAGACTCTTGAACACCCACTGGTATGCTGGCCAAGGAATTGTCTCTTTCTAAAAGTAAAATACTCCAGCATTCCACCATATTCAACAAACATCCAAAATCAACAACTCTGCTGGGGACTCTGTTTGCTAACTCTAAGCAAAACTTGGAACTCTCTTCCTGCTGATCTTACTCTTGAACCCTCTCTTATTCAGTTAAAAAAAAAAGCCTCAAGCTGTACTTTATAACTCACTGGCTATGTCCTTGTTCAAAACCCGACTGGATCCTCCTCTATAGTCTGTAATTGTATTACAGTGCCTAGTCAATTTGTCAACACTGTTTTAAAAATGCATGTTTATATTACCTGCTTGCTCAACTGGAGTCTGTAAAATGTGTGTAACTTCAGGCCTCCGCTGAAAATGGACATGTATCCAGTTGGACTGTCCCGGTCAGCAAATGTAAAATAAAAATAAATAATAATTATTTTAAAATGGGATTCCCCTGTAGATAGTGTGCTTAGAATGGTACTTAGAAGTGCTGAGAGGCTTAACTTAATGACTAGTGAATTATATTGCTTTCATGCTGTAGTTATAATGTAAACAGTTGGATCCCCCTTATTACACACATCCATGTGGTAACACAGAGAAATAAACACACATACAGCTATGTAATTTCCATGGCAAGAATCATATTGCATTGTATTCTCCAACTGTAGCAGAGGTGAGTGATGATGATGTTCATGTATCTAGTGAGGGGAAGGAGGTGCTTCATAAGACATCTCCTGTTTCAGTTTGAGCACATTGTAATTTAAAGTGGCATAAACAGTGACCTGAGCTGGTTATTACGGAGTTACAGCTGAAGATGTAGAGTTGTCTTCATTTACTTAGTCAAACATAGTTCAACAGTCTACACTTTAAAGGTATCAGTTTATAGGAATGCACCAAACTGAACTAAAGGAGGCAGCTCTGGCAGGTACGTTAAGAAAATATAGACTCAACTAATGAGAGATGTTCTTCACGTTGATCACTGCTGCAGTAGCCTAATCTGTATGGGCAGTAGCCTAAGCTATATAGGTTGTAGCTTCCCAAGGATATGGATATAATAGCTGGCCAGCTTATAAAGTTTTAGTGCACCTTCCATGCACCCAAACTGTCAGAGAGCTCAAGCTGAGCTGACTAAAAACAAATTTGGTATCCAAGGTATTCAGAGATTTACTGTGGCTGAAGAGTAGGGCAGATCAATTCCCTTTGGGGAAAACCTTCCATTTTCTAAATATTGTTTGTGTTTTATCACTTTCCTCTTCAAAACAGCTTTTAGTTTTTTGAATTAATGGATGTCATGAAACTGTATCATACCTTTAAACTACAGCGCTCTTTTTTCCCGTCAGTTTAAAAGTTGTGTAAAATAACTGAAAACTATTTTTTTCTGTGGAGAAATTTTTTTTTGGGGGGGGGACTGGCAGAGTCCTTTTTTCTGTGAAAAAGTGACTTTTAAACATTTGTAGTTTTCACTTGCATCTGCTGTTTGCCTTTCCCAGGAAGTAAGCACTATTTTTCGGCTTTACCATGGAACAAACTAAAGGTTCCAAGGTCAGTCCTTCTTCTAGCCACAAAAACAGTAAGTTTTGCAAACAGCCTTTGCCATCACAGCAGGCTAGCAATTTGCCTCATCTATAGATATGGATGACTCTTCTGTGGCCCTTTGTTGTACTTCAGACCACTAGTCTTTTATCCCAGATCCCTCTGGTGTAGCACCTACAGTCACTATGGACCAGGGATTGTATATCTTCTGCGGCAGTTGGGGTCCCCTCAGTAGGCAAGGGAGAGACACTTTTGTCTGTCCTGGGAAGGCTTCCCTTTTGTGTTAGAATGCAGTGCTCATCCCTGGGAAAGCTGCTGCCATTAGTAGCATTGTTGGCCCCACTTTTTTCCTGTTAGAAAGAAACAGAAAACTGAATATGTGTGTACTTCTCCTCATATTTCCTTGGACAGGAGTAGTTTACTGGGTCTGGCTCAGATTTTAATTCAGGCTACTTACTGATCCTTCTTTAAAATAGTTTCTGGTAAAAGAAAGAGGGATACCTCTTTTCCTAAAAAGATTTGAAATTCAGAATCTAGACAGGAAGATGAAGGGACTGATACAGGATTTTCTCCTCATATTTCTGATTTAGACTCAGAGGAGAACTCAGTTTCTGATATTCCCTGTTGGGGGGGGGTCTCCTTCATGACTATTGCTGGACTAAGCCAGTGTTTTCAGTGAAACACTGAGGTTTCTCAGTACCTCAGAAAGTACTATGATTTGTTAAGGAAGGAATTTCCAGAACATACACCCATTTCTCCTGTTCAGTCTGCTGTAGATGGTGTGTTTTACTGCCTGCAGTTTACCTGATAGTCAACCAGCCGCTCCTAAAAAGGCAGATAGGATATATAAAATTCCTCAATCTTTTGTTTTTTACACTATTCCCAAACCTGTCCCACCAGCTATAGCTTTAGTTGATCCTAGTTCTGCTTAACACTTAGCTCATTCCAATCCTACTCTTTCTGATAAAGATGGGAAATTATTGATAAGTATAGGAAAATGTGTATATTTTTGGAACTTTGATTTTCAGAATTTTGAATTGTCATGCTGATGTTAAAGTTTGTTCTGGCTGTGAAAGTATGAGGAATGTTTTGTTTTCCTACAGTTTCTTTTTGTGATGAAAAATCTGTTTTAAATCAATTTCTTCTACTACACCCACTACTCATTGTTTACAGTGTGTGTATGATACTGTTGACACTTCTTTAAGTGTTATTTCCTCCACCATTGCTTTGAGGAGGTTTGCATGGCTGTATTCGCAGAACCTCCGAGATGATGTTAAAAGTGAGATTTTAAATCCCCTTTTGGAAAGAGATTTAGTTTTTGTCCTTTCTGCTACAGAGGTGATCAAAAAAGTGTGATGAAAGGATTAAGCTGATGTAGGGAATCTGCATGATTTTTCAGCCCTCCTTTTCTGAATTTTCTAAGGGACTCTCTTACTCGTCATCCAATTTTGGAAAAAAAAAAAAAGAAAGCAAAATAAACAGTCTCAACAAAATACAGGTAAACGGATGTTTAGGGAAAATGGCAAGGGGGCTCCAAAAAGACCCCTCAAGCCTCTCAAAATCTAGGACAGTCCAACAAGTCTGAATGACTATTCAAGAAAACCTGTGACCCCCTCCTAACCTGGCCTCTTTTTTTCTTCCAGAAAGTCTGAATCTCCATTTTTCTCTTTAACAGATCATTTCAGAAAAATGGTCATTCATCAAGGTTATAGATGACAGTGGGAGGAAATTCCTCATTTCCCAGGGGTCATTCCTTATTCTCTAGATCAAACTCTTTTGTTTCCTCCAGTTCTCCATCACATGCTGTCCTAAGGAATGATGTAACCAGTTCCTCCTTCCCAGGGGGAAGGGATTTCATTCAAGGATGTTGTTTGTGCCAAAGGAAGAAAATGCTTGGAGACCAGTTCTGGATCTTTTTTTTCATAAACCTTTGTGTGATAGTGCCCAAATTCAGAATGGTGTCACTTCACAGCCTGTTACCTCTTCTTCTTCTTTCAAAAAGAAGGCTGAAGTATTGCGGATGCAATTCAAACACAGTGCCAATGCCCAAAGTAGTAAAAAGTCTTGTTTAATAAAACAACCGTAAAAATCTCATGAACATTAAGCTCTTTCATCCACACTAACGTGGACTTCATCAGAATGAATTACAGCATTTTAATGTGCATTTAAATATCTAATTTTGGCGTCAAAAATTTACTTAATGTTCAAAATTTAAAGTGAACTAGTGCCAAAAACAAAAACAAAAAAATACAAATAAATGAACTCTGCATGCATTTCATCACTAAAATCATTTCTATCAAAATATTGTACCAATGTGTTCATATGCATGAACACTATGTTATTATTATTACAGCTTTTATAAAAATAAATAAATAAATCAGTTTGAATGAATCCATATTCTCCTTAATTTCAACAACCATACAAAGAGAAAATGCAATGATAGGCTAAATTTAAAATCATTGTGATGTGATGAAGTTTATTCATGCTAAACTAAAAAATGGAATTATATATATGTTTTTGTAATATTATGTCAAAAAACTCTCCATGACATATAGTCGTATATCCTATACAAATAATCATATACAAGTAAAGAAACAGCAATAGTATAATAAAATAATATTAAAAAAAAATGTTCAAAAAAATCCTACCGTAAAGGATGATAATACGTTTAATATTCCAACGTAGTTGTAATAAAGGTTTTATTGTGATATACTCATTAAGTCCAGGCTCTCTTGTGGCATCAGTTAATATTTGCCACATAATTTCCCTCTTTCCAAGAAGTGCTTTAACATTACCACCATGTGGACCTGAACTAGCTTGATCAAGTATTGGAAATTTTAAAAAATGCGTTTCTCCATATTTGGTTACATGTCTGTACAAGGCATTATACACGTCCCTCTTTCTTATACTATATAAATGATCGTAAATTCTCTTCTTAAATTGCCTCTCAGTTTTGCCTATATAGTAACTGGGACATGTCATACATTTAGCCAAATACATAATATATCTAGTATTGCAATTACCGTATATAAAATGAATTCTAGTCCTGTTAATATTTTCTAAACTCATTTCTTCAATCTCCAATATAGCACAACATTGCCTACAGCCCCCACACCATCTAGTATATTTATTTTGATCACTTCTTATTCCTGATATAGATCCATTTTCCAGTTTTCTCTTAGAATCTGCATCCATTTTATGAACAAAAATTGGTGTGTCACCTGTTTTCCTTAATTCTTGATCAGCCACAAGGATATTCCAATTTTTTTCTTAGTATGTTTTTTATACAATTTACATATGGGGAATACTCCAAAACACAAGCTGTATTATATTAAGTAACAATTCCCAGCTGCTGCTGAATTCTTAAATTACTTACCTAATAAAGGGGGATATTTATTCCCCCATTCACTTACAACGTAATTCGTAACATCATTCAACATACCTATAGGAAATCCCCTTGAAATAAACATAGATTTAATATAGTTTACTTCATCAGTCATGTCATTGTATATAGATGTCATATGAGCAGCTCTCATACATTGTCCTTTATATATATTTTCCTCATCATGTTCCTTGGATGATTACTGGAGTATTCCAGATAACTGTTCGAAAAAGTACTTTTTCTGTGTATTCTAGAGTTGAACCCACTATTAGTGTTAGAAATGTAGGTGTCCAAATAAGCTATGTTTGGAAGCTCTCTCTCTCTCTCTCTCTCTCTCTCTCTCTGATGAGACTGGTGAGACATCTGTTAGACAAGCTCTGATTCCAAGAGAACATTCAGAAAACTTTTTTGGCTACTTTACACAGGGTTGTATTCCTGGGATGTCAACTAGACACCTTGGTTCAAACAGTTTTTCTTCCACAGGAAAAGTAAATTTGTATCTAGATCTATTTCTAAGGTGTTCCACTCAGACTTCGGTCACTGAGAGGGAATACCTCAGAATTTGGGGTCTGATGGCTTCCATGATTCGCATGATAAACCTGGTAAGACTCCACATGAGAAAGATGCAGTAGATTCTGAAGTCTCCTTGGTCCCAGCACCAACAGCATTTGTCTTTTTAAATCCCAGTGCTGGGGTTTGTCAGAAATAAATCAGTTGATGGAGACAACAGATATCTTTAAATCTAGGTCTCTGCTTCTCCCTCGCTGTTCCAAAGCAGTCAGTTACCACAGAAATCTCAGACTTTGCTTGGGGAGTAGTTTCAGGAGGGATAAAAGTACAGGGTGTGTGGGACACCAAGGACATATACAAGCACATAAATATCAGCGAGATGCTTGCCCTGATCAAGGCACTCAACTCGCTGAATGATCTTTGGTCCCTGGGACCTCTTCAGGTTGTTACAGACAAGACCACAATCGTGTGTTTCAGTAGACAAAGGAGACTTAGGTCATACACCCTTTGCAGACTATCCATGTTAGCTTAGGGTATAACTTTACAGCACTATCTCACTCTACAGGCATCCTACAGTCCATTAGAGTAAAACTGTGTGGCAAACAAGCTGAGCAGGACCAAGGCAGACCCTCACAAATGGAAGTTAGATTGGGGAGGGGTCTTCCAAGAATTGAGCCATTTGTGGAGAGTTTCTCAAGCAGACCCCTTTCCCTCCTCTCTGAACAGTCAACTGGCAAGATTCTTTTTCAATACTCCATGCAAGAAGGCCTTTAAGCTAAATGCCTTTTCTTTTCCATAGACAAGAATATTCCTGTATGCTTTTCCACTCTTTCCACTAATATCCAGAGTACTTCTGAAAATTCAGGTGAAATCCCCCAGGATAACTGTGCTGAGTCCCTTCTGGCCCAGGCAACAGTGTTTCTCTTTTTTTGGAAATGGCCAGGGTCAGTTACCACAAGCCTTCCTCACAGGCTGAATCTACTCACACAAGAAAAGGTGTGTTGGTTACATCCCTACATCAGTCAACGTCAATTGATTGCCTGGATTATAGGGTCTTAATTCCTTTTAGGCACCTGTTTACGGAGGGTGTGCAGCAGGTACTAATGGAGATAAGAAAGCCAGCTACTAGAAAATCATGTATTAGTTGTTGCCAACAACATAACCAGCACCCATTCAGGGTTAGTTCTCTGGTTTTACAATATTTGTGTGAGTTACTATCGTATAGCATTTCTTACTCCTCTATCAAGGTTCATTTATCATCCATTTTACCATGTCTGCCCATGGATCCTTCCTGCAGTCTCAGGTCAAAATGTTTTTGAAAGGGGTTTTGCACAAGAGGTCACCAAGTAAGCAGGTGGCTTCTCCTTGGGATCTTAATTTTGTGTTAGAGAAGCCAGTGTGTTTGTTTGTGTCTTTCGGCTTTTCCCGGTTAGGGGTCGCCACAGCAGAACTCTGGTCTGCTAATGATTGGTAGTGGATTTTTATGTACCGGGTTACCAGCCCTGACGCACAACCTTCAACGAAAGCATGCCCCATTCACGTATGCCTCCACACAGAAGACGCTGTAGCTGAGAATCGAACGGACAACATCTTGCTATGAGGCGACAATGCTACCGCTGCACCACCACCGCAGTACTGTGTTAGAGAAGCCAGTACTTGTTTCATTTAAACCAGCTAACCTTGATGACTTCAGGTTCTTAACATGGAAAATAGTTTTTACTGATTGCTCTGATCTCTGGAAGAAGAGTATCTGAGTTACAAGCTCTTATGTTGAGTCAACCCTACATCCTTTTTCTCAGGGACAGGGTTTCTCTGAGAACAAATCCATCTTTTATTCTTAAAGTGATATCCAAGCTTACTTTAAGTCAAGCTATCCATTTCCCCATTTTCTTTCCTTAATTTAAAATGTGAGAGAAAAGATACTCTATACCTTGGATATCCACAGACAGCTCAAGTTCTATCTTGACAGAACTAAAACCTTCATATTTTTGAATCAGTTGTTCATGTCTTGTGAAGGTAAGAAGTGAAATCCTCGGTCAAAACAGGCTGTTTCCAATTGGTTGTCTTAATGCCATTACCTTTTGGTATATTCATGATAACAGATCTAATCCAGGCAGAGTTGAGGCCTACTGTACCAGGGTATTGGCTTCATATATGGCTTTTTGGAAAGGGATGAATTCTAGAAGGATTATACAAACTGCTACCTGGGCCTCTTATATACTTTTACAAAGCTCTATAAGCTTGATTCCTTGTCCAGGTCCAGATCAGGATTTGCTAGGGCCATTCTCTAGGGGCTCATGGACTCATCTTCTTCCACCTCCCAAATGTAATAAGCTGTAATAATTTACCCATGTAGCTTAGGCTACTGCAGCAGTGATCAATATGAAGAACATAGTACAGTTGTGTAAGTAAACTTACCATAGCAGTAGATGTTCATTTGATTGCTGCTGCAGTAGCTGCTCCCTCCCTCAGTCTGCCTTGTTGTTTTGGTATGTGTTTTATGCCAGGATATGGGCATGTATTTTTTTGTTGTTCCTAGCATTCTCCTTGTATGGCTCAGCCTCCATCTGTCTGTTGGCAGGAAAGGTCTGAAGGGCTTGGTGACCAAACTTGTCTTTTAGTCACCTCAGCTTGAGATGTCTGGTTGGGAGCATATAAGGTACTGTGAAGCTTTGTAAACTGGTTGGCCATTATATCCATATCCTTGACAGGATATAACCCATATAGCTAATGCTACTGCCCATGTAGCTTAGGCTACTGCAGCAGTGATCATTTGAACATCTACTGATGTTCTTCATGTTTCACTTTTGCATTCATCACATTAGGGTTATCCCTGCCAGGGGAGCCCTCGGCCAGCCCGAATACCAGAGACTTAGTATTTCTGCATCGGTTGCTGTCACTTGATGACTAACGTCAGGTCATGAGTAGTATAGAGTAGGGCAGCCAATGTGATTACATCAGTCTTACTTGCCATGGAGCCAGAAGCAGAAGCAGTCTGCATGAGTGCCAGTTGGCCACTACCTGAGTTTTTGTTTCCAAATTGAAGTTGAAGTCTTCTAAAGCGAAGTACCCCTTTGGGGATCCTTTTTTTCTTGCACTAACCGATGTCAGAAAAAGTTAATAATTGTCTCACTTGTGGAAAGCAAATACCACACCGAGACTTCCACTCTTATTGCGTCACTTGTCTAGGCCCAGACCACAATGTACCCCATTGTTGCTTCTGTGCTTTGTTCAATGCCAGAACTATCCATCGTCAGGCCGTTATTGTAGACAGATATTTTCGTTTACAGTCCTCAAATTCTGATATGGCTTTGATAAGCCATCTGACAAAAAGATTTTTTGAAAAAAACGTAAAGATAAAGACAGACAGACTGCACAGGTTCAAACCTACTGACAACACTTCTGTTAAGCTAGTCATCAGTCCTCCAGTACTCAGGTGCTTTTGCAGCCCCTGATGCCCACTTCAGTTAATTCACAGGCCGCTACCGAAACCCTTTCAGAGTCCGGTATGCTGCAAAACTCTTCTTCGTCTAAGGATCCTGCGGTCATCTCTACCTTAGATGGGTCTGGAGCCGTTAACCAGGCACCAGCTTCCAAGGAAGTCCTTCACACCACCAAATCTCGACACAAACTGATGTCTTCTTTCGTGACTACCATTCTTTCGAAAACAGCCAAGTTCCTTAGGCCCAGGGTTCGAACCACACCCAAGAAACCGATAACCCACTCTCAGGAGGCTGCTAACTTGCCTCAGTCTCAAATGCTTAAAATGGCAGAAGACCTTATCATGCTGATCAGGGGAAGCCAAACTATTCACTCTAAAAGGAGAAGAGATCCGTCCCCAGTAGTTTTGTCAGAAGACATGCAACCCCTCTCCACTTATGAGGATTCTGATGCAGAGGAATCCATTCCTTCAGCCTCTCCCCCAGAGGACTTTTCCTTTGGGGAAACCCTGCATACTTTAAATGAGCATTTCCAATGGGAGAGTCAGGACTACCCTCAGTCTAAAAGAGACTCGTGGAATTCTTAGATCTTCCACAACACAGACCCTTGGCCAACCCCCAGTACTGGATGTGGTGGATGATGTTTTCCTTGAATCCAGCTTGACTCCTAATGCCCTACCTCCTGCTCCCAGAAAACCAGACAGATACTACAGAGTCCCTGACTCTCACAAATATCTTTTTAAAAATCCAACCGCTGACCCTGAGGTCATTTCTCAAGGGCCAAAAGGGATTAAAGCAACCTCTGCTAAGAATCCCACCCCCTCAGACAGGGATTCCCGAGCTCTGGACAGATGGGGTAAAAAAGTATACACCTCAGCCATTCTTGCTGTCAGGGCACTAAATTGTCAGTTACATATGCTTAAATATCAGCAACATACCTCAGAACTCCTTAAACAAAAATGTCTTCCTTTCCTGCTTGGGCAGAATCTAAAGATTTACAAGACTTAATGCATACTGCCAGTCAAGTAACTAAACACACTTTGCACTGTGGTTTTGATGCCCTAGAAGCTTCTTGCAGGGCAGCAGTCACTGGATCTGTCATTAGAAGACATGCATGGCTTAAGGAACAACCCCTGCCAGACCATGTCAAATCTAAATTGTCGGATGCCCCCTTGCACAAAGATACCTTATTTGGCACTAAGGCAGAAGAAGTCTTAAAAAAAATGGAAGAAAAAGAAAAATCTATGCAAACAGTTAAATATTTCTTACAGGTCCAGCCCCCTAGTTTCAGCAGGCATTATCCCTCCAAGCACTTGTCCTTTCCTGCTCCGAGTAAACAGGCCCAACCTAGACCCCATGGAAACAGACCCCCCAGCGTCGCGCTACCATTATTAGTATTTATGTTGTAGGTTGAACATTGTTATTTTTATGTTATTTTATATATTTTACATATTTATCTACTTTATATAGTTTAGTAATCAAAATACTGGGTTTTTTTTTCAGTTTCAAAGCCTGTTATTATTACAGTCTCAGTGTAGGAATTTTTTATTATGTTAACAGAGAATTGCAAATGCACCTTAGTTAGCTGTGATCTGTACCATTAAGGAGCTAAAGGGAGAGCAAGGGGAGTGGTTAAGTGTTTCAATGCTGGTATTTAAACTCACTTGTAATGGTGTGAATGTTTTGCTTGTCTGAAGAAATTAGTGCAAGGTACTAACGAAAAGCTTTTACAGTGGCTTAATAAAATTTGTTGTTTTTCATGTTTTTTATGTTTTGGACTGGCCTGAGTCGAGTTCTTCGCTTTTGAATTTGCGGTTGTTTTCGCTAGTTTGTTTTTCCGGTCTTGAAAGTTTATTTCTTTGGTGTTTTTATGTCCACCGCTTCATCGCCAGCAGGGACTATGCCAGAGCCAGGAGATTTAACTATTTTAATCAACTTCTCACCGAGAAAGTGGAAAATTTAACGCAACGTGTGGAATGCCTTTTGCAGAGTACTTCATTATTAAATGGACTTAATGCTTAACAAACACGCTCCTTGCAGATGCCTTTAACTGGATCTTTGGGTTTGACTTCACCTAATGGAATTATTAATGAATCGGAGGCTCTACCTAACCTTACAACTCATTTGTTGACGCAAGAACGAGAAGGGAATATGAAGAATTTAGTAAGTGGCTGTATGAGCCCCCCAGGTGCACTTGGTTTAACACAACAACAGAACAACATCTCAGATGGCCAAAAGGGAAGGTATGTGAATTTTAATTTAAATGAATGGCTTAATAGGTCGTTCCGTTTTGGATTCGAAAACGACCGAGCTAGTAATGAAGTTATTGAATACGAGAATGTGAGTCCGCCTACTAAATTACATGTATTTGATCAAAAACTGCTTAAAAGTAGAAAATTACAACTTGAGTTGGCATATTTTAATGAATGTAGGCAAGCACACATAGTCCCTAAAGGCCTCTGATCCTGGCAATACCCAACAGGGCTAGAGGAAGGTTCTAAATTCCACCAGGATTTGATAGCCCTGTTTGATAGACATGGGAATGAGTTGTTAAACCTAATTAGTGTACATTATCAAGAGACTATTAATGAGTTGAATAAGGAATTATCCGTTTTAGATAGAGATAAAAACTGATGTTTGTTTCCCAAGGTATAGATTTGAATATGAAAGGTCATATACTAGCATTGACCACTATATAACAAAGATTACCTCAACTAAAGTCAAAAAATTACAAAGAGACATTAAGGCTTATAAGGATGGTGTAGCATATCCAAAACCTCCTAAGTCTCAGGGTATTTTTTTAAAAATTAACCCTAATCTACTGAAACATCCAGTGAAGCCTTGTGGAGAGGGCAATATAACATCAGTTATGGAGCAGAACAATGGGGCCAATCAAGAGAGACTGAGTCTAGAAGGACTGGATGGAGCAGGGGAGCAGGAGATAATATTGATAATTCAAGTCAATTTGATACAGGGTTGGTCGGGGTAAATTTTCAAACACAAGCCTCATCTCCTCAGCAAACATCGAGCAGAATGACGAGAAAGAAATACAAATTGAGGATGAACTGATGGAAGATGTTAGATTTTCTAACACCCGATCAAATAAACCCTTTGAAGTTATATATAACACAGGGAAGGACTTCAAAATATATAATTATTCAAGTTTTGTTTTCTTCCAACCCCTTGTTGACATTTTAGCCAAGGGCTTAACTTTTATACCCTCTAGACATGCTAGTGTTGATAAGTCAATCCTAGACCTCAAACCTTTTGTGAGAAAGTTAAACTTGGCCCTTTATTTGGGAGAGATGGTCCAACCAAGGCCTATGTATCATATTCCAAGTACATATAATCCACCTTTGGCCCCTTGTTTGGGAGTGTTTGAACACGTGTGATGTGGACATTAGGAATTTGCTTAAGTGTAAACGACAGACCCACTTTAATATTTCCAAGATTGAACTGGACTCATTGGAAGCTCTCAGTTCTTCTTCTATCAGAATAATGAAACTTGACAAAGGAGGTGGATTAGTAGCTATGGAACAGGATGAATATATAGATAGACTTTTAGCGATACTTTCTAAAGAGACTTATAGAGAAGTATCTAAGAATGAATTGAATATTAGGATGAACCGTGTGCGGTCATACTTTGAAGACATGTTCATTAGTGGGTCTCTGGATGTGGACATTTACAATTTTATTTCAGTACCCTCACCATGCATTCCAGCATTATTTGGGAATCCTAAGATTCACAAAAGTATTGGTGATCCCCCTATGCGCCAATTAGTGAACGCGAGGGGTAGTATTACCTATGCAGCAGCGAAGGTAGTAGACACCATCTTCAAACAATATGTATCGCAGGTACCACATATAGCCAGAGATTCTTGGTCCTTTTGGAAAAAGTTGGACTAGCTACCTTTGAAGGAAATGCCTATTTTCTGACCATTGACGTCATTGATTTATATTCTTCAATTCCCCATGAGGTAGCACTTGAATGGATTCAATTGGAGATGATTTATTACCAAGCTCCACCCAAAGAGATTGGTGAGCGAATTGTTGAATATTATCTTGACATGTAACTATTTCACATTCAATAACAGATAGTTCCATCAGTTGATTGGTGTGCCTATGAGGTCTCCGTGTGGTGCCAGTGTAGCTAATTTAGTCATGACTCATTGGGAAAGAACGTTTGCCTTTCCCAATAATATTATTCAAGAGAAAGTCGTTCTGTACATAAGGTTCTTGGACGACATTTTTATCTTGTCTAATGGCTCACTGGAAGAAGCCCAAGACCTAGTAATCGGCTTCAATAATTCGTCTGGCTTTTTGAAATTTACTTGTACAATAGACATGGAGAAGATATCCTATTTGGATGTGGAACTTTATAAAGACAGAAGTCTAGGTCAGTTTGGAGCCAGAATCCATCGGAAATCAACTTTCTCTAATTCTTATCTACATTATGATAGTGACCATCTGTTTCACTAGAAAAAGGCTATAGTTAAAGGACAACTTGTAAGAGCAGCTAGGATGGTGTCAAGAGATAGTGAATTTTTGGAAGAGTGTGATTTCATAGCCAATTTATTTCTGGATCGAGGTTATCCAGAAACCTTGATTGATGAGTTGTGTTTTGAAGTTAAGACCAAGAGAGCTAATGGCTATTTTTCTTCTATCTTGAGTCATGTTGTTTCTGAATTGAGTCATTCACCATCACCTGTATGCCCTGATTTTCAGGGAAACTTGTCCAGGTCCAATTTTATTTTAACTTTTAATACAGATGACAATGACATAGTTACTATAATTAAGAGGAACTGGCGATTACTATCCCCTGAGTTACTTGGAGGTCCAATTTTTGATAAAGCCCCATTGATAACATACAGAAGGGGACCTAACATCAAAAATATTCTGGAATCTACGTGAAATTCAGTAACACCAAGATCAGGGATGTATAAATGTAATATGTGCAAGTGTTTTAGATTTGTCCAGGCAGGTACAGCCTTTACAGTTAAGAACAGGAAATTCCTCATCAGGGGACGTTTCACTTGTTCCAGTACCCAAGTGTGTATACCTTGCTCAATGTTCATCATGCCCCAGTTTTTACATTGGCAAGACTGAGAGGAAACTCCAGGAAAGAATGTATGAGCATTTGTATGCCATAAGAAGAATGAAAATGGAAAATGCTTTGGCTATGCACATTCAGAACAATCCAAACCATGAGTTTACATTTATGGTTATAGATCAACTGTATAATACCAATTCTTATGGACCTGAGACATATAGATTAGAATGTAAATAGCTTCTTTGTAAATTAAGATTGGAAGCATATCGCCCCCCTGGTCTCAACAGCTCGTTATCGATTAGTTGTTTTTTAAAACTTAAAAGTTTGAAGAGGTGACGAGCTGTTTATTTTCACAATTTTTTTTAAAATGAGAGTTAAAAAATGAAAAATGAGAGTCAACAAATTAATGGTTCCATAACTCTTTATTAGTCGACAGTGGTGGAGGGTTAATAGTTATCAGTTATTGTTATGATTATACATTATGATCATTATTTTACAATATATATTATTGATTCATATTTTATTATTTAGTATTTAAGGTCTAGATACGCTAATTTTTAGACCTGTTTTATTTAATGACCGTATTAAACCTATACTGAGTAGCCTAAATTTATGTTATGTTATATTATATGTTATGCTATATTATATTATATGTTACATGTCATATTTTATATTTCTATATTTTTATTATTTTCATTATTTAGTGAGATATGATTAATATTATATTTTTCTTGGGTAGCTGTTCTAGTTATTTAGATGCTTAGGAAAGTATGCATTAATTATTATATTTATTATATTCATTATATTAGTTATTTTACTCGAAAGCAGGCAAGATACAATGTATGCATAGGTAATGTTTGATTAGGAAGCGTCGCGCTACCATTTTTAGTATTTATGCTGTAGGTTGAACATTGTTATTTTTATGTTATTTTATATATTTTACATATTTATCTACTTTATATAGTTTAATAATCAAAATATTGGGCTTTTTTCTTTCAGTTTCAAAGCCTGTTATTATTACAGTCTCGGTGTAGGAATTTTTTATTTATTATGTTAATAGAGAATTGCAAATGCACCTTAGTTAGCTGTGATCTGTACCTTTAAGGAGCTAAAGGGAGAGGAAGGGGCATGGTTAAGTGTTTCAATGCTGGTATTTAAACTCACTTGTAATGGTGTGAATGTTTTGCTTGTCTGAAGAAGTTAGTGCAAGGTACTAACGAAAAGCTTTTACAGTGGCTTAATAAAATTTGTTGTTTTTCATGTTTTTTACGTTTTGGACTGGCCTGAGTCGAGTTCTTGGCTTTTGAATTTGCGGTGGTTTTCACTAGTTTGTTTTTCCGGTCTTGAAGGTTTATTTCTTTATGTTAAGTTTGCTTACACAGCTGTACTTTCCTCTCCTTGTAGGTTATGGCCAAATTTGTTTTTTTCTCCAGCAGCATTCTCGTTCTCTTAGCGATGAAGCAAATGAGCTGCCTTGATAGTTAGAAATCATAGTGTAACATTACTCTTGCAAAGTGTTAACCTTTCTTCCTCCCCAATATGTTACTGGAAAAGCAACAAGGTAAGTAGTGAAATCTAGTTTAGAGGCTGTTATATGCTCTTTCACTGTATATACTACGTGGCTATGCAGTACATACAATGAATGGCATTCAAGCTTTCTGTTATGTTTATAATTAAATGAATCTTTATTGTATGACTTAGTTCACTGTTTTGTTGTGTAAAATAGGCATATAAATATGTGGCAGTCAAAAGTGAAAAATAACACTGATTTGATATGTCCTGATTGATTAACAGTGCCCAAAAACAGCAAGCGCTTAAACATTTTAAAGTTATACAGGGCATGGTATGCTTCCTTTACTGTCTTCAAAACAAATCTGTTATAATGATGTCCCTTTCTGCCACTTAGTCATGTTTGTTTAGAAAACTCTAATCTGTACCACAGTTCACTGTTGAATATTTATGGTGTTAGAGCAAAACATACTGTAACATTAATCTACTTTATTTAAAGTAATCTAAAGTCACTGCTTCTCTACTTTAAAAAAAAGTTTTTTTTTGCAGTTAAAAAGATTAAGTATCTGCATAATGGTTTTTAATCTTAAAAATTAATTGAGATCACATGGCCAGTTAGTCAGTGCAGGCCTTTGGGCTGTATTCCTAGGTGACCACAAATAAGCTTCTTTCACTTGCGCAACAGATTGAACACATTATGAAAATCTCCAGCAGTGTGGTTTCTGACTTAAAATGTTATTTGTTCAAGGTCAAAATCAAGGGATAAAGAATGTCTCTGGGGCTGAAAGTGTGTGCAGTCTAGGTTAATGAATCCAAGTCCCCTGTACACACTATATTGTCATAAAGCAACATTAATCAGAAGAGATATGAATGTTTGTAGGTACTGTAGTTAACTTATTTTCTCTCAGTGGAGAATTTTGAAAATTACTTTTGTACATTTCTTAAAGTAAGCCTTTAGTGTGTAAAAGCAAACTGGCATTAAACCCATGCTGTCTAAAAGAATGCTGCTAAGACATGCATTCAAATCAAAATGTTACAGTTGCTGTACTTTTTTCACTTAGTAATGCACTCATATTTTTGGGACAGTTTATTTGTTATGTAAACAGGTTATTCATTTATTCGTTGCCCAGTACTTTATTAAGTTCAGGGTCATACGCACACACAACACAAGCAAACACAAATACACATACACACACACACACACTTGCTTATGGCTTGCACACATATGAGCGGATTGGAGGCTTTCCATTTCAACTGCAGCATTTTTCTGAATTTGGTAGGAAACCAAAGCACCTAGCAAAAAAACATTGTGGACAAAGGCAAAATGAGGAATTGAAATGGAGAACCAAAGGTCATGAAACAGCAGTGCTACCACTGTGTTGTCTCCATTACATACACAGCTTGACAGTTACTGTCAGACCTTTTTCATGTATTTACACTCTCACTTATGCATGGTGGTGCAGCGGTTAGCATTGTCGCCTCACAGCAAGTGGTTCTCTCATTTGATTCTCGGCTGGAGCGCCTTCTGTGTGGAGTTTGCATGGCCTCCCTGCAGTTGAGTGACATTTATAGACATGCTGGTAGATGCGTGCATGAATGGGTGCTCCTTCTTTGAAGGTTGGGTGTTGGGCTGGCAACCTGGCACCTTAAAAATCCACTGCCAATCATTAGTGGACCAGAGTTCCGCTATGGTGACCCCTAACCGGGAAAAGCTGAAAGACTTATGATGGCATACAGATATTGTACTGATTTTGTTTTCCTCCAAATAAATTGTATAGAAGTTATATACCTACTTACTACTGTAAGGTTAGCTCCATGCTTAGGCAAAAGATGAAAAACTATACTACTGCCTGCTGTATAATTATTATGCTGTGCCTCTACTGAGTTGTCTCAATCAGAAGTCCTGTAATATAGAGACTGAATGACCAAAAATCTAGTTGTCTCCTCTTGTTAAATTAAGTCATGTGGAGAATTCGAAGAACAACCTAGTTGTGTTTACTGCTCATGGTTCTTAAATGGTATCACTGTCTCCCACAGTATCTAGATCAGACTTTCTTGCCAATTGCAATGTTTACATGAAGCCTGTTCTTTCAGGTAAACTGTATAAAAAGCTTGACAACTTAACTACAGTTCACATTGCCTAGCGAGCTTTTATATTCTCCCTTCTATCCAGCTCAGATTCTAATCCTTTTGACAGATGACAGGCCACTGGTTATTCTTAGTTATATCTAAACTATGCTACACCTGACAACAAGTAGAGAATGGGTGGGACAAAGGGGTAGGCAAGATGAGCTGTCTTAGTGACAGTTTAGTAATGAGTACATAGTAGAGTTTTTCAAACCAGACAAAATTTGCTGTAGATTCCTGTGTACCTTATTACCACAGTGATGGGGCAGATCTCTTGTTTGAGGGGGCATGTTTGCAGTGTTAGCGTAGCATAACAGTCTGTGGAGAAGAGGGACCCAGTGAGTTGCTGTCATGGGAGGGGAAACAGTAAATGATGGGCAGAGTATTTTGCTTGCTGCTGTAAGTGGTACTATAAAAGGCAGGAGATTGAGATTTCTTGGAATATTCCTTTTTCTCTATGGTGATGTTAAAGTTAGAATATAAAAGTTTTGGGGGTGCAGGGTGCCTTGCTCTGCTGCAAAAAGCATGTTTAAAGGAAAAGATTGATGTTCGATATTCACTCTTCTGTATTTTCTGTCTTTTTTTCAGTGTATTATTTCAGTAGGGAGTTGTTTAATCTTCAAGGTGACTCCACCTGTCTGCTATTTCACCTTGAGGTGTTTTTTATTCTGTAATTTTATTTATTAAATTTTTAACATGGTGAGTGGGCTTTCAGAGTTAACACACAAACAAATGCAAAGGTCCACCATAAAACATCAGTCACTACATGGGCCAGAGGCAGCAAACAGTATTTGCAGTAGTGCAGTATCACAATGAAAAATTGTAGTACTGTGCAGTACAGGTTGAAAAGCAAACTGGTACAGAAGAGGTACATTTTCTATAGAAAAGACCGTACATTGTAGTCAAGTGTAACATAGACTATATTCAGCAACGTTGATACATCTTTGACCAGAGGCAGTCTCAAGTAAAAGAAAAGATTGATGAAAATAGAGCAGTGTAAGAACAGATTCATAGGTAAGTACTATGATAGCTGCCTCTGTGGGCCATTTAAAGCCTAGCTAATTTCCCTTTCAAAGGTGAGACTCAAACCCTGTGCATTGTGTATGTAACGTAAACACATTAGCCAATATGCAAACCTTCAATATCAGGCAGTGCCAAGTTTATAGTAGCTGCATTGTGAGGAAGTGATGAAGTGGGTGAGTAAATCTTGTTGAAGGAGTTGGGTAGATGGATTACAGACATCAGGGTTGTAGATTTCCAGACAGTTGGAGCAAGTTTAGAGAAGGCTGAACTATTGTACTTAGATTGTAAAATGACCTTTGTAGGATAATAGTGCCTGTAAGAGGAGATCTTCTTGGATACTGAGTGGAGCTGTGGAAGAGTTGTTAGCCAGAGGTGGGAAGAAGTAAGAGTTTAGTAGGTTCATAGGTGATTACTAGACTAACTACTCCTGGGTGGCCTTTTTAAGCCTAACTTCCCAAATGTATGTGTCAGGTTGGTACTCTAGGGTTGTTTAACGAGATGTATGTAGACTTGGGCATGGGTGGTTAATTATTTACAGGCAACATGTTTTGAAGATATAGGTACCAGACTTAGAGTAAATTTCCAATTCCCCATCCACTGGTCCAAGTTATGCTTGAATTGGATTAGGGAAGAGTTCTCCTTAACATGGATGAGAATCCTGTTCCAGAGAAGGGGTAGTTTCTGAGACACATACCTGTCCCTCCAGCATACCTTATTTATGTTGCAGGTGAGGTTTAGGTCTCTTAATTGGGTAATTCTGATGCTGATTGTTGTGCAGATGTGCAACAAGTCCATCAGAGTGGGATCAGAGGATGCTTTATAGACCAGCCATAGACTACCTCTCAACAGTCTGTAGGATACCAAGTACAGTGACAGGACTTTCAAGTGGTTCACTTAAGATATATTTACGCTCTATAGTCTTTTTGTGAGAAACTTCTGTGTTTGCTCCAGCAGTTGCATATGCCTAGTCAGGTACATACTGAAGGGGGTGTTATACTTAATGATTGGTCTGATGAGAATTGAGTACAGTACAACAGTGACATCCTTGAACCTAGATGCCTTACCCTTGTGTATAAGTTGTGCAACATAGAATGATTTCCTTTCTGTCTGCATGCATTCCCAGATTCCTGACCATTGGATCTACTCTTAGGAATGTATTGTCAATGTGGTAGTTTCTGAGGGTAGCCGGCTTCCCAAAGGATACTGTTATGCATTTCTTGGCATTGAGTTTTAGGCCATGCTCTGGCACCAGTTACTTGACTGTGCCAGGTCTTCTTGGAAGATGTTTGCATTATTGAGGGATTCTATGACTGCAATCAGTTTGCAGTCATCTGCAAACTTGGTTAGCCAGAAATCATTGATGTGGATCTTGACCTCGGAGAAATAGTTGTCAAAAAGGAACAGCCCCAGCACTGAGCCCTGAAGGATAATGCTAGTGGCTGGCCTTTTTAGTGGAGATAGGACCCAAGAATTTAGGATAGAAAAGTCTATGAACCACCTGTCTGTCCAGTGGATGACATAGGGGTTATACCTAATTTTGTGAGTTTGTAAGCAATTCCATAGTGGCATATTGTGTTGAAAGCTTTGGCCAGGTCAAGGTAGGCTGTATGCACTGTTGCACCATTGTCCAATGCTTTGGTGACCTCTTTGCAGAAGTCTACCCGATTAAGTAGGTATGACTTGCCCTTGATGAAATAACTGGGATGGATCCAGTGACTGAAGGTATCGTATGTCATTGTTTATTATTAAATAGTTCACCATTTGTTTGGTTATTTCTCTGGTGTTTCAGTTTGTATTTTTACAGGTTCCAGCTTTTGGAGTGCTTTTGGATTACTTTTTGTTGCTACATGGATAACCAAACCAGTTCTAATTTTATGACTTTGACCACAGGAGGTATCTAAAATGATACACCAAGCGGCTCTATTGTCCTGAACCAGGAAGGGCGGTTGAGTCACTTCATTGTACCTAGTACCTCTAGTGCTGCCAGCAATGATGGGGCTTTTTTGAGATTCGATGAAGAGCTAAATGGATGGTTAGCTCCACCATCAGATCCATTTGAAGGAATAAGAGTCTCAAATGGTAATGGTACAGCCTTAGCCCCTAACTATTTTGAAAAGTTTGGTCAGCTTGAAAAAGATTTTTTGAGACTTAAAAGGTTGCAGTGGGACAGTGTATATTACGAAAGTTGTTTAAAAACACAAAGGGTGCCAAAAGGACTGAGAATATCAGTTATGCCAATAAGAAACAATTTTTCACCAGACTTCCTGAATAAATGGGTTGCCCTAAATCAAAAAACAGGCTTACACTATGTGGAAATGTTATGTGACCACAGTAGGAAAAAGATCGATGAATTAAATCATATCAGGTCAAAAGATAACTTGACTGCAAACAAATCTGGTTCAAAGTTTGTCTTAATTCAAGACAAACTTAAAGAAAATGATCTCTTGAGAAAACGTAAGACTAAGAAGTTCCTAAGAGACAAAGATGATTATGAAGGAGGAGATGAGCACAACCAATCAGAAAGGAGAGACCCTTAAAAAACAATTGGATTTCAGAACATCTTTGCAAATAGCAAATAGTTTAGATACAAAGGCTATCAAGAACATTGTTTCAAACAATTGGAAACTTTTTAAATGCAATTCTGATGTTAAGGTAGTGGGAGATGCACCATTTTTTGTGCAAAAGACGAGTAAGAGTTTTAAAAATCTGTTTCAAAACAAATTGAATCCCCCCAAAAAAGTGTGCAAATCCTGGAATGTACAAATGTTTTAATTGTAACCTATGCAATTTTTTATTGACATATGTTAGCAAAATTAATATTGGTGGTTGCACTATACAGTTAAAAGGTAGATATACGTGAATATCTAAGTTTATAGTGTATTTAGTTTTATGTGTGTCATGTGATTCTTTTTATGTTGGACACACTACGAGGGAGTTAAATAGAAGAATGCATGAGCACAAGTATGCTGTGAGTATCAAAGATGATAAGATTGCACTTGGGAAATATTATAGGGAAAATGAATGTGATGTTGATCTTAAGTTTTGTGTTTTAGATGAAGTTTTGAAATTTGATAATAAACTCAATGCTGAGGAAGAACTCGGGTGGAAGGAATATGAATGGCAGGTAAAATTAAATGCCTGCCATCCACCTGGGTTAAATGGTAGAGAAGACTTTATAGCCTTCCTTAAAAGGAAAGGGTTTCAGCATTAATTAGTGGTCATGTTTTTCTGCATCTTAATTGATGGTGTTTTTATAAGTGTTTACACATTTTTTCACATTATTCAGTCTGAAGACGTCCAGTGCAGATGAAAGCGCTTACTTGTTGACGCGTTTTACTTGTCATTAAATAGTTCACTGTTTTTTTTGGTTATTTCTCCGGTGTTTCAGTTTATATTTTTTGGGTTCCGGCCTTTGGAGTGCTTATGGATTGTTTATTATTTCCAAAATAATTCTTTCCTTGGCCTTGCATATGAGAAGAGTCAGACTTATAAGGCTGTATTTACCTGGATCTGTAGATGGCCCACCCTTATACAGAGGGTTGGCAGATGCAGTCCTCCATTTAAATGGCTGAAAGCCTGTCTGGAGACTGCAGTTAAAAAGTGATTTTAGTAGTCCTGATAGGTTTTGTTTCTTGCTGTTAAAGAGACATCATGGGATATTATCAGGGCGCATTAATGCAATTTTTTTGACCTTGGAGAATGCATTGAGGACCTATTCCTTAGTGATAGGTGAGGGAGTTATGGTTGAGGGTATTTCCTGAGGGGTGCCTGGGGAGAAACAGGGTAAAACTGGAGCTAAATTTGTTAACTAGTAGATTTGCTATGATGTTCATCGTGTTTCACTGTTGCAGTCATTGCACTTGGGTTATCCTGCTGGCAGGCGACCCGTAGTCGGCCCGATTTCCAAAGTCTTGGTCCGGCATCAGTTGCTGTCACCTCTTCCCTGACGTCAGTGTGACTGGGGTATAAAAGTTGCAACCGATTCCATTTTCTTCAGTCTTTCTTGCCGCGCGGTGCTCGAAGCAAAAGCAGTTCGCAAGTGCCGGTCGGCCGACTCCTGAGATTTTCATAACTGAATTTCAGAACCGAAGTCTTCAATAAAGCTAAGTACCCCGTTGGGGAAACTTTTTCTTGCTCCAGATCAATGTCAGTAAAAGTTAATAATTGTATTTCTTGTGGAAAGCAAATACCTCATAAGGACTTTCACTCTTACTGCATTCCTTGCCTAGGCCCTGACCATGACTTTACTAGTTGTCGGTTTTGTGCTAGATTCAATAAACGCACTATTAAACGTCAGTTTGAATTTGCTTTACATTATTTTGGATGAAGATTTAATTACATACTGCCGTCGAAACAACCGACTACCAGAATGTATAAAAAAACGCAAGGACAAAGAAAAAGACAGGCATCCGAGGTCCAAAACCGACGACGAAGCCTCTTCTAGGCCAGTCGCCGGTTCTCAGTGAGGCGCTTTCGCAGCCCCTGACACCAGCTACCTCAGAGCCACAGGCCATAACTGACAGCCACGTGGAGACACCGAGGCCTATGGAAACTCAAGGTACTGGGCCTATGGAAAATATACCCTCAGATGGGTCCAGAGCCGCTGAGCAGGCACCGGCTTCTGAGGGTGTTTTCAGACCTTCACAGCTTACAATTAAAGCTGCTACAGCAGCAAAGGCAAAGTCAAAAACACCATTAAAGACAAGGAAACAAGTGCAGCATTCTTCAGAACAGGCATCCATGCCAAAGAAACAGATGCTTAAAATGGCCGAAGATCGTATAACTTTAATCAGGGGCTCCCATCCCCCTCCTGACAAAAAGCCTAGGCAAGACACTGATTATGATTCCTCAGATCGGGTTTCCATTTCTTCTGATTCTTCTTCTGACTAAGGCTATTCTTTCCCTCCCTATGAGGACTCTGATGCTGAAGAGTCCATTCCTTCAGCCTCACCGTCTGAGGATTACTCTTTTGGGGAAACCCTGCACACCATGAGGGAGCATTTCCATTTGTGGAGCCAGGATTACTCAGAATCCAAGAAAAGGCTCAGAGATTTCCTTCTATTGCCTCAGCACAGGCCCCTAGCTAATCCCCCCTGTGCTTGATATTGTAGATGATTTTTTTTCTGAATCCAGTCTGTCTCCAGATTCTTTACCCCCTGCACCAGTAAAGCCAGACAGGTAATACAGGGTCCCTGACTCTCATAAATTCCTTTACAAAAACCCCGCTGCAGACCCAGAAACTATTTCTCAGGGTCCTAAAGGGGTTAAAGCTTCCACTGCCAAAAATCCTGTCCCCTCAGATAGGGATTCCAGAGCTCTGGACAGATGGGGGAAAAAAGTTTACACTTCTGCTATTTTAGCTGTAAGAGCTTTAAACTGCCAGTTTCACATGCTTAAATATCAACAGTATCTCATGTCATTGTTAAAGCAGAAAATGGTTACAAATATAGAAGGTTTTGACAGTAAAGAAATGCAGGATTTATTGCATGCGGTTGAACAAGTGGGAAAGCATACTCTGTAATGTGGTTTTGATTCATTAGAGGCTTCTTGTAGAGCCACAGTTACAGGCTCAGTTATTCGAAGACATGCTTTGTTGAAAGAACAAAGTTTACCTGACCATGTTAAAGTGAAATTATTGGATGCTCCACTACAGCATGATTCTTTGTTTGATGTTAAGGCTGAAGAGGTGTTAAAGAAAATGAAGGATAAAGCTATGTCAATGCAAAGTGTGAAAGATTTCTTACAGGTTCAACCACCTAGATTTAGCAGAAACTGGCCTTCAAAAAATTGGTCCTTTCCAGTGTCAGACAGGCCACAAAGAGGCAGATACAGACACCCAAGAGGCAGATCTCAGCCCCAAGGCTCCTACAGACCTAAACAATGGGGTGCTACAGCCCCCAAAGGAGAAGACAAATCACAACCTTATAGGAAACAGTCACAATGACTTCCCTCTGTTAATGCCAAGCTCTTACCAGTTGACAGCACCCCTAGGGGGAAAGCTAGCACTTTTTTCAAAAAATTGGCACATGATCACCCAAGACCAATGGGTGTTTAATATAGTTTCTCAAGGGTACAGGTTCCACTTCCACATGCTTCCAAAACCAAAAGGTATGCCAAACCTGCCAAAAAACCAATGGGCAGAAGCACAAAAACAGATTGCTGCTCTTATGGATATGGGAGCTATTCAAAAAGTTCCACAAGAAGAACAGGGCCAAGGATTTTACTGATGCCTTTTCCTAGTACCCAGAAAGAACAAAGCATGGAGACCAATACTGGACCTATCAATTCTAAATACTTTCCTGGATGTTCCAAAATTCAAAATGTTAACACTACAACAACTCCTGCCCATGCTGGGCAAAGAGGCTTGGCTAGTTACTTTGGATCTCAAGGAGGCATACCTGCATGTCCCAATCAGACAGTCGTGCAGAAGATACCTCAGATTTATAGCAGGATCAATGCATTATCAATTCTCTGACCTGCCCTTTGGCTTATCTACTGTCTTCACAAAATGCCTGGCACCAGTAATTACATTTTGCAGAAAAAAAGGAATTCAAATATATCCCTACTTGGACGACTGCCTTATTCAAGCAGAGAGCAAGGACATTCTTCTAAAGCACCTGGTGTTTGTAAAAAGATTGCTAATTTGCCTAGGGTACACAGTAAACGAAAATAAATCAAAACTAGTGCCCTCTCAAGAGATAATATTCCTGGGTGCAAGCTTAAATACAACTGCCCAGATGGCTTATCTCATGCCAGACAAACAAAGGCAACTGACACATTACTTTCAAATGATGGCAACAAAGACCCAGCTCCCTGCAAGAAAAATGCTGCAGGCCCTGGGTTTCATGGCTTCTTGCATTCTACTAATACCTATGCCAAACTGCATATGAGGAAACTACAATGGTATCTAAAAAGTGTTTGGACTCAGCATTGTCACAGCCTAGAGACAATCATAACCTTGATTCCCTGCCTACAACAGGTGTTTTGATGGTGGTCCCAGGCCTGTCACCACAACAAGGGGCAGCCTTTCACCTTACCTACAGCCAGGCAGACAATAACAACAGATGCATCGGATTATGCCTGGGGAGCACATATGGCAGGAAAATGTATTCAGGGTGCATGGGCCAAGGAACAAATGCATCTTCACATCAATCAAAAAGAGATGCTAGCTGTACAGAATTCCCTGACAGCCTTCAAGGACCTAATACATCCAGGACAATTATTAATAAAGACAGACAATACCACAATTATGTGGTACATAAACAAGCAAGGGGGCACACATTCCTACCCCCTATGCAGACAAGCCATGACTTTGTGGAACACAGCACTGACCTACCAGGTACATCTGCAAGCACGATTCCTGCCAGGAACAAAGAATACACTGGCAGATGAACTAAGCAGAAATCACATGGATCCTCACGAATGGAAGCTAAATCCACAAGTGTTCAACATGATAAGGGAGTGGGGATGCCCAGACATAGATCTCTGCCTCCACTCACAATTGTCAATTACAGAAATTTTGCACAAGGATTTATCACTCTCAAGCATGGAAAGTGGATGCACTATCTTTCAGCTGGAAAAACCTGACAGTCTATGCCTTCCCTCCGATGCCTCTTCTCACCAAGGTGCTTCTAAAAGTCAGACAAGAGAGACCAAAAATGATCCTGATTGCACCAGACTGGCCATGCCAGCACTGGTACCCAATCCTAAAGATTTTGTCCCAAGGCCCACCTTGGCCTCTGCCTCAAATCCCTCAACTTCTAACACAGCAAAACAATCAGATTCTGCACAGTCAACTCAGAACCTTAAACCTAGCAGCATGGCAGGTAATGTAGCCACTCAGACTGCACCTCTCTCTAAAGCTGTTATGGATGTAATTTTGGAAACCAGGAGACCTAGCACTAGGAAATCTTATGCAGAAAAATGGAAGAGATTCTGTGCTTGGAACCAGGAACAAGGGCTCGACCCTCTGGTCCCTAATATGCCTCAGATTTTGCAATACCTGACTGAGATGTTGGACAAAGGCGTATCTTTTTCATCTATTAAAATCCATGCCTCTGCCATTTCAGCTCATTACAATACGGATCCTCCTATTTTTTCACATCCTCTACTGCAACAGTACCTCAGAGTGGCAAAGAATGTAAGACCCCCTAGGAGAGCACCAGTACCTACTTGGGACCTCAATTTTGTTTTAGAAAAACTAACACTGCCTCCATTTGAACCAGCCAGCTCAGCTGATCTAAAATTTTTGTCATGGAAAACTGCTCTGCTCCTAGCAATAACTTCAGCAAGAAGAGTTTCAGAGTTACAGGCATTGATGGCTGTGGAACCTTTCCTCATTTTTCACCAGGACAGGGTTTCTCTAAGGACGAACCCAACATTTATGCCAAAAGTGGTCTCCAATGTGGCCTTAAACCAAACTATTCATTTGCCTCCCTTCTACCCAAATCCACAGAATAAAGGGGAAAAACTTCTGCACTCTTTGGATATACACAGACAGCTACGATTTTACTTGGATAAAACAAAAGCTTTCAAAAAAACTGAGCAACTCTTTGTAACATATGCTGCAGGATCACAAGGAAAACATATTACAAAGCAGACAATCTCCAAATGAATAGGGCACTGCATCCGCTTCTGTTATGCACAACATGGCAAATCTGTGCCCAAGGGCATTAGGCCTCATTCTACCAGAGCAGCAACCACTTCAGCAGCTTTCCTCAGAGGGGTACCAACCAAAGACATTTTAGAGGCTGCAACCTGGAGCTCAGTGCACACTTTTACTGAGCACTATCACCTACCTCTCTACTCAAAATCCAGAGCAGGCTTTGCCACTGCAGTTCTGCAGGTCTTGCTAGCCATGCCAAATCCAATCTAGACCCAGCCACCCTACCTCAGCTTTGGGATTCTACCCAAGTGTAATGACTGCAACAGTAAAACACGATGAACATAGTACAGTTGTGTACCTACCATAAATGTAGATGTTCGAGTGTCTTCACTGTTGCAGTCCTGGTTACCTACCCACCTTCCCCATCTTTGCTGGGACTATTCTGTACTTCTCAACTCTATACAACTTATGTGGTGTATTTGCTTTTAGAAGAAGGAAATGTTTATAGTATTATATGCATGGTTGTTTGGCATATTTTTATCTTTACAACCTTCAGATCTGGGGGCACCTGACATCTGGGGCAAGAAAAACTGAAGAAAATGGCGTTGGTTGCAACTTTTATACCCCAGGTGCACTGACGTCAGGGAAGAGGCGACAGCAACCGACACTGGACCAAGACTTTGGAACTCGGGCCGACTATGGGTCGCTTGCCAGCAGGATAACCCAAGTGTAATGACTGCAACAGTGAAGACACTTGAACATCTACATTTACGGTAGGTACACAACTTTACTTTTTCCTTCTCAGTAGAGGTGTCTCTATTTACAATTAGCTCGGCACATTGCTGTATATTGCCTTTGAGGTTGCAGACATAGCTGGAGTAAGGTTTGTGATTGTCTTTTGCCTGGGAGGCTATATTTACCTCACACTTAGCTTTAGTAGACTTGATTACCACCTTAAGTTTCTTGTTTAGATTGACGAGGCAGTTTTTACCTGGCTGGGAATTATAATTCCTAATTTTTGCCATGATTTTCTTTCTTTCTTTTGTTATACATCCTATTGATGTGGGAATTCCACCAGGGTGATTAGTTTTTTGAGTTTGTCATGTGCTTTTTCTGGGTAGGTACAGCCGCCTCAATGCAGCTATTCATGTGATGGTAGAGTTTCAGTGCAGAATTCTGCATAAGTAGTGGTGTTCTCAGGGTATGGGAGGGCTTGGAATTTTGCTAGGGTGTAACTTAATAATAGGAAGTTTAACTTAGAATAATTCCTAAAAGTACTAGGGTTTGCTTGCTTCCCAGAATTTATTTTCATTTCAAAGGGGACAACTTTATGGTCAACTTGACTAGTGAGGACATTACGTACCGGGGTTTGCTTGCTTCCCAGAATTTATTTTCATTTCAAAGGGGACAACTTTATGGTCCAACTTGACTAGTGAGGACATTATGCCCCAAAGTGGGGGGGGGATCAGCATTCTCCCATGTTTGTAAGGACTAAAGATGTTTGCGAACCTAGTAGACATATAGGCTTGTCTGGTCCAGGATGTTTGTGTTAACTAAATCCAGGAGTCTCTGGTCTTGCATGTTTGTGGTTGCATGCGATTCCCAGTTTATAGTGAGTAGTTAGTTACCCACAAATATGTTGCTGGGTTGAATGTGGCGCATCTTATTTATTTATTTATTTTTTTTTTTATTTATTTTACATTTGTTGTCAACAAATGTAAAATAAAATAAAAATAATAAAAAATAGTTAGTTACCCACAAATATGTTGCTGGGTTGAATGTGGCGCATCTCCGGTACATTTAAGTAAGAGCTATGGGTTTTCTGGGTCATTGAGGGGAATTGTAGTCTGCAAGGATGTGTTACAGAAGGAGATCAAGTACATCATACTGTTTGTCTTGAGGTGTTATTGTTTTTAATGAAATCTGAGACACCATGACCTCCACCATTTGCTCCTTCCTGTGCATAGCCATTGATAAGTGCATTGTAATGTGGCATTTGTCTGTGAATCCCAGCCAATGTCTGACCTGTGGTGTGTACAGTGATATATTTCTTGCAAATTCCTGATGTTATATTCACGTTTACCTACTGAAAACACATAATTCCTTCTTGCTGCTTTATACGTCCAGTTTCTGGACATGAATTACAGTTAGTTCTAGCTGTGTTTCTTGGTTATTGTGAATTGTGTCTTACAGTTTAAACACCCTCATAGCTGTAGCTTTATCACTAGGTTTCTTTGTGCTTAGTTGATGATATATGCCCATTTGTCTAGCTTGTTAAGAGTACTTCATCATTTTACAGAGCACAGCATTGATGCATATGCTTGTATTATTCACAGACTGATATGTGTTAATTTTCAGTTTCCAGGAATGTCACACATGCTGAAGAGAATTAAGCCCTGTACTGGCTTATATGAATCCCTGATAGTTGCTTTATTTTTTCTGGAAGCCTATTTCTTGCCAGCTCTTTCCCTACCTGATTGCTTCACAGCCCTTGCAGACGTACTGAATTCAAATAATTGAGTTGTACTGGGCAGTTTATAGCTGTTGAGTAAATGCAGTCCACTTGTACCTGTAGTCCTTTCATCATATTTAGATTTTGCAATGTAGTAAAAGTTTTGTTCAATTTCAAATATATATTTACTTATTTATTTAAGTTCATTAACTGAGGTAGTGTACAGATCCAAGCGAACCCATTTCAGCCACTGCCCAAGAAACAATGAAAACAATTCATCTAACAGTAAAATGGAAACAATTTGTACAATAGCAGTTAAAACAACAATAGTATATGTAAAGCAAAAACAAAAGCAGTCACACAGCCAGTGTACATAGCAGTGGAAACGTAAGTATGTTTACATTTATGCAATCAACATCTTTACATTAGTTAGTGTTGAACAGAGGTGGTTATATGTACTATTTACATGTTCAGCTGAAATTTTGCAAAGTAATTAGCAAAGTAAGTGTACGTGGGAGTAAGTGAAAATTGTAAAGGATTATATTATGACAAAATATGAGAAACCTGAACATGTTGATGTGCTTTGCAGAAGTAGACAGCTTCAGTCTAAATTGTTTGATTGATCGGCACTTTCTGATGTCATTGGGGTAACTGAAAGTTTAGGGCCAAGACAATGACTGTTCAGTGGATTTTAGATTATTTTTTAGTTATTTATAAAATTGTCGCATCTTGGGCTTGAGAGTGCATTTCCTGTTTCAATTTGGATTTGAGTATAGGAAGGAAATCAGTGTAAGATGCCTTGTGAATAAATGTCAGTAAAAGGAGGTAAGTTCAGTGCTATTCTGTTTGCCAATCAGCTTGGTTATGAGAGAAGCAGTCATGTTTATTACAGGCTGAGAGGAAAAAATAACTGGCAAGTCCTGTTGGAAATGGTTTGCATTTAAGAGATTTTTCTTAGGAATGTAGGCAAGAAGGGGTAGAACAAGTAACAGTTATGCCTGTAAAATGTTCTTGCCTATAAGCTGCTCTGCTTTCAGGGGTAAGGAAGGAAGATATCCTACTATAGGCAAATAAGGTTGGCTTGAGTTTTGCTTTTATATTATTTATATGGGATGGCAAACTAAGAAAATGGCCAGATGTTAGACCTAAGTCTCTGAAGGTGGATACTTGCTCAGTTGTATGATTTTTGTAAATAAATGCAACAGTTACGGTAGGAAGCCTTTTCTGTGTCTCTTGTGAGACAAAAGACATAACCCTTTGTTTTCTTTCCAGTCAGTGTTACTTACTTTGGTTGTAGCCAAATGTAGACTTTGTAAAGAATTACTTTAAAATTGTCCATCATAATTTTACACCTAGAGGCTGAAAGCATAGTAAGTCATTAGCTTGAAGAAGCAAATTAGACTGCTGGAAATGGAGTCATCTTCATCATCAACCCCCTCTTTCCCATTTTCTACATGAGATTGGGGTGTCATGTCAACTGTCAGCATTGCATTCAATTCAATGCCACTTTCTTCGACAGTTATGCATGATTGTCTCAGGTCTTCTGTCACGCAATCCATCCATCTCTTTGCTGGATGACTTAATTTCCTCTTGTCTCTTGCTTTCTCAACTGCTCTGCCTTTACTGCTCTGGTTTCTGTACCATGCAGTAGTACTGGTCACAGCGCTGTTTTGTACAACTTCCTTTTCAGCTTCTTTGGCATTCTTGTGTCATACACTAACCCTGACGATCTGTGCCATTTGGCTACAGCCTCACTGATTCAAGCTTTGACCTCCTCATTCAGGTTCCCTTATCCTCAGCCACCTCTCCCGGATGCTTGAAAGTGTTAACCTTTTCCACTATTTTTCTCTCTATCGTAGTTCTCAGTTTTTTCTAATTTCCTACTAACATTACAACTGTCTTATCTGTACTCACTTTCATCCCATGTGCCTAAAGTTTTGCTTCCCATTCCCCTATCCTTTGCTGAGGTTCTTGCTCAAAGTTTAACTGTAATGCCATGTCATCTGCATACAGTAACTTTGCTGATCTGTTTGTACCGACCTACTTGCTAATGTAGTCCAGCACCAGTATGAACAGCAGCAGGCTGAAACCTGAGCCCTGGTGTGTATCCGCTACCACCGGGAACCCCCTCTATGAATCCAAACACTGTTTGTACTTGAGTCGTGGGTCTTTGCACATAGCTTGCATTAATTCTAACACTGTTATTTGGACTTTGAACCACCACAGGACTTCTCAAATTAGCTTTCATGGGACCTTGTCATATCCAAGTCTAGGAATGCCTAGTTTGACTCTTTCCTCACCTCTAGCTTCTTCTCAAATATCTGTCTCACTGCAAACACTGGGTCAGTTGTGCTGCATCCTAATCTGAAACTGAACTTCTCATCTCCTGTCTTGCTTTCTACTTGCCCTGCATATTTATTTATCAGTCGCCCTTTCCAGAACTTTCATGCAGTGTATCAGTAGTTTGATTCCTCTGTATTGTCCACAGTTTTGGACATCCCCTTTGTTCTTGTACACTGGCACTAGTATGCTTATTATCCTGTCATCTGGGGTATGCCTTTTTCTCCATACTGCTGTGAGTACCCTTAGTATCCCTTTCTCCCCTAGCTCACCCAACATCTTGATCATATCTGCTGTGACCTCTTCTGAGTCTGCTGCTTTCCCTGGCTTCATTTTCCTTAGTGCTATTCTTACTTCTTTTAGGGTGAGCACCTCTTCTTCTTTCATCATAGGCTGTATCTGGGGCAGTACAGCATCTGTGGAGTGTGCTACATTCAGAAGCTGTTTGAAGTATTCCTTCCATCTGCCATTAATTTACCGTGGACAGGTGAGCAGATTATAGCTGGTATCCCTTATGAAGGGTGGCTGACTGTGTTCTTTATTGTTCTGTTTTTGCCTTGCAACCTGATAGGGTTTCTTTATGCCAACTACCGAGTCATTTTCCAGAAGCTGGGAGAGTTCCTCTGATGCCTTGTTCTTTGCTATTGCAACTGTTCTCTTAGCCTGTTTGTTAGCTGACCAGTATTTCTTCTTAGCCTTTGTATTCTTTGTCTCCCATTTTTTTCTACACTCCTCCTTTCTTTTGATGACTTCCTGGACTTCTACATTCTATCACCAGCTTTCCTTATGAATCTTGCTTCCGTACTTGGCTCAGCCTCATATCTGTTCTACAATCTTTATCCATGCTGTTTTCAGGCAGTGCCATTTTTCTTCAGCTCCACCTATTTGCTCATCATCCTGAGGAGCTAGAGCCTTAAGTAATTCCTTCAACTCGTGTGCTTTCTCCCCAGTCAGTTTCCAGATTTTCAGCCTAGTCTCAGTTGACCTTAGAGCCTTCTCTGACCACTGGTTGCAGCTGATTGTTGCAGCCAATATAACTTTTTTTTGGATTACCTTTATCCTTTTCTTTGCCTCCTCCTGTAAGCTCTTCACTTGTTATTTACCTTAGGTGTTGGATCTTTCCTTCCCCCTTCAAAAAAATTGTTTTTCTTCTTCTTCTTCAAAGAAACCAGCTGAAAAACATAAGGAGAAAATCAGAGACAAAGAAAAAGAGAGATCTAAAATCTCTAGAAAAAGTTCTCAGGACTTTACATCCTCTTTGGATCCAGTTTCCAAAATCTCAGAATCTTCAGAGCCAATGTTTTTATTGGATCCAGTACTCATCGGATCCAACACACCACTGAGGTTTTCACTGGAGCAGGTTTCTCCCATGCTGTATTCACCTATATTACAGAAAAAGTGGTACCATCATTTCAGACCGGCTTTTGCTACTTTATTCTTCCAGTCAGCTAGATTTACTAAAGACTTACTGAAGCAGATATGGGCAAGATGATGATGAGATTGCTTCCTCCCGGCTCTGGCAGTCACTGGGGATGGGGAAGTGGTTTCTTCCTTCTGTTTGGTAGTTGTTTCTTCTCTGATCTGACCTTTCAGATCGGAACCCTTGAATCCAACTTCCTTCTAGGATTGGTCTACATTGGTGCCTAGATTTTGTTCCTCCTCAAAGCAGATTAGTCTTTGATTTGGCTAGCTCTGACCGCTTTGGAGCCAGCTGAATCTCAGAACTAAGTGGTGTGTGCCAGCTACAACACAGTAGTTTCAGAACTGAGGTCTTCAGAACAGTTCCTCCATCTCAGAGCTTCAGCATTAGACAGATGTTCATCGTGTTACACTGCTGCAGTCATTAGGGTTATCCTGCCATCAGGCAGTCCCGCAGTCGGCCAGAGTTCCAAAGTCTTGGTCCGGCGTCGGTTGCTGTCGCTTCTTCACTGACGTCAGTGTGCCAGGGGTATATAAGATGCATCCAACGCCATTTTCGTCAGTCTTTCTTGCCGCGCGGTGCCCGAAGCAGAGGCAGTTCGCAAGTGCCGGTCGGCCGACTCCTGAGATTTTCGAAGTCAAATTTTAGATCCGAAGTCTTCAATAAAGCTAAGTACCCCATTGGGGAAACTTTTTTCTTGCCTCAGACCGATGTCAGAAAAAGTTAATAATTGTATTTCTTGTGGGAAGCAAATACCTCATAAGGACTTCCACTCTTACTGTATTCCATGCCTACGCCCTAATCACAACATCACTAGTTGTCGGTTTTGTGCTAGATTTAACAAACGCACTATAAAAAGACGTTTTGATTTTGCTTTGCACTACTTTGGCTGAAGGTTCAATTATACAATGCCGTCAGATCAACCGACAACTGCAATTCTGAGAAAACGCAAAGACAAGGATAAAGACAGGCATCCGAGGTCCAAAACCGACGACGAAACCTCTTCTAGGCCAGTTGCCGGTTCTCAGTGAGGTGCTTTCGCAGCCCCTGATACCCGCTACCTCAGAGCCACAGGCCGCCTCCGACTCCCATGTGGAGACAACTAGGCCTCTGGAAACTCAAGGTTTTGGGCCGATGGAAACTAACCTCTCAGATGGGTCCGGAGCCACTGAGCAGGCATCTGCTTCTGAGGGTGTTTTCAGGCCTTCACAACGTACCATTAAAGCAACAGCCAAGACAAACGTACCATTAAAGACAAAGAAGCAAGTACAGCATTCTCCTGGGGGCAGTCCTCCTTGCCTAAGAAACAGATGCTTAAAATGGCCAAAGACCTCATTACTCTAATTAGGGGTTCCCATCCCCCTCCAGAGAAAAGGCCTAGGTAGGATACAGACAATGATTCCTCTGATCAGGTTTCAATTTCCTCTGATTCCTCTTCAGACCAGGGATACTCTCTACCCCCCTATGAGGACTCTGATGCTGAAGAATCTATCCCTTCAGCCTCTCCTCCTGAGGATTACTCTTTTGGGGAAACTTTACATACCACGAGGGAGCATTTCCATTGGGAAAGTCAGGATTATTCAGAATCCAAGAAAAGGCTCAGGGATTTCCTTTTATTGCCTCAGCACAGGCCCCTGGCTATTCCACATGTGCTAGATATTGTGGATGATGTGTTCTCTGAATCCAGCTTTATCTCCTGATTCTTTGCCCCTTGCAATAGCCAAGCTAGATAGGTATTATAGAGTCCCTGACTCTCTCAAGTTTCTTTATAAAAACCCTTCTGCTGATCCAGAAACTATTTCCCAGGGTCCAAAAGGGCTTAAGGCTTCCACTGCAAAAAATCCAGTACCCTCTGACAGAGATTCCAGAGCTTTGGATAGATGGGAGAAGAAAGTTTACACTTCTGCAACTTTAGCAGTTAGGGCTTTAAATTGCCAGTTTCACATGCTTAAGTACCGACAATATTTAATGGCTCTGTTAAAACAGAAAATGCTTGCAAGCTCAGAAGCTCCTGACTGTAAAGAAATGCAGGATTTATTGCATGCAGTTGAACAGGTGGGAAAACATACTCTGCAGTGTGGTTTTGATTCTTTAGAGGCCTCTTGTAGAGCCGCAGTTACAGGTTCTGTGATTTGAAGACATGCTTGGTTAAAAGAACAGAGTTTACTTGATCATGTTAAGGCAAAATTATTGGATGCTCCTTTACAGCATGATACCCTGTTTGGTGTTAAGGCAGAAGAGGTGTTAAAGAAAATGGAGGATAAAGCTAAATCTATGCAAACAGTCAAGTATTTCTTACAGGTACAGCCACCTCAATTTAGCAGAAATTGGCCAACAAAGAATTGGTCCTTTCCAGTGTCTGACAGGCCACAGAGAGGCAGATACAGACACCCAAAAGGCAGATCTCAACCCCAAGGCTCTAACAGACAATGACAGTGGGGCACCTCAACACCAAAAGGAGGTGAGGACAAGTCTCAGCCTTACAGGAAACAGTCCCAATGACTTCCCCCTTCGTACGCCAAGCACTTCCCTTTTGGCAGCCCCCTTAGGGGGAAAACTAGCACTTTTTTCTCAAAACTGGCAAACAATCACCCAAGACAAATGGGTTCTGAATATTGTGTCTCAAGGTTACAGGTTCCACTTTCATACTTTACCAAGGCTAAAAGGAATGCCAGACCTGCCACAGAATCAATGGGCAGAGGCACAAAAACAAATTTCAGCCCTCATGGACATGAGAGCTATTCAAAAAGTACCACAATAGGAACAAGGACAAGGATTTTACTCAAGACTCTTCCTGGTCCCCAGAAAGGACAAGGCCTGGAGGCCCATACTAGACCTTTCAATTCTAAATACTTACCTGGATATTCCGAAATTCAAAATGTTGACATTACAACAGCTTCTACCCATGCTGGGCAAGAAGGCTTGGCTTGTTACTCTGGACCTCAAAGAGGCATACCTGCATGTCCCTATTAGACAAAATTGCAGAAGATACCTCAGATTCAAAGCTGGTACAATGCACTACCAATTCTCTGCACTGCCCTTTGGCTTATCTACTGCACCCAGGGTCTTTACAAAGTGCCTGGCACCAGTAATTGCATTTTGCAGACAAAAAGGAATTCAAAAATATCCATACCTGGATGACTGCCTCATTCAAGCAGAGATAAAGGACATTCTTTTACAGCATCTGGCATTTGTAAAAAGGTTGCTAATTTCTCTAGGGTACACAGTAAAAAAGAAGTCAAAACTAGTGCCCTCACAACAGATTATATTCCTGGGTGCCAGCTTAAATACAACGGCCCAGATGGCTTATCTCACACCAGACAAACAAATTCAATTAACCCAATATTTTCAGTTACTGGCAAAAAATTCCCATCTCCCTGCAAGATGCAGGTGAAAGCTGCTCTCTCTAAAGCTAAAAACACAGCATCAATGGGACCGGATGGTGTCCCCGGCTGTGTGCTACACGAGCTAAATGAGGAATTAAACCCGCACATAAGGCAGCTGTTTAATCTCAGCCTTACCACAGGATACGTGCCCAAGGAGTGACGTATGGCAACTGTGGTCCCACTCCACAAAGGCGGTGCCTCTACGGACCCTGGTAATTACCGCCCCATAAGCTTAACAAGTCTAGTCTGCAAAGCTATGGAGAGGATCATAATGGAGCTCATAAACAAAGATATAGGGACTTGCAGACATTGGACCCGACCCAGTTTGGCTTCGTCAAGGGCAGATCATGCCTTTTGAACTTGGTCGACTTCTTCGAAACAGTCACCAAGGCCATTGATGAGGGAAAGGCAGTCCATACAGCCTACCTTGACCTTGCAAAGGCCTTCGACACAATACCCCACTCGGGTATTGTAGAAAAACTTACCAGCTTAAATGTAAACCCATATGTCACAAGATGGGTTGCAAACTGGCTTAAGGACAGAACCCAGAGGGTTAGAGTTGCTGGCGCTATGTCAGACTCCAAGCCGGTCACAAGTGGTGTCCCACAGGGCTCGGTACTTGGCCCCCTGTTGTTCGGCATCTACTTCTCAGAAGTACAGGCCAACATGGGAGGACTTTGGCTGACAAAGTTTGCAGACGACTGCAAACTGGGCGCCATAGTGGAAAGTGCATCGGACACGGATATCCTTCAGAAGGGACTCACGGAAACAGATAGCTGGTGCCAGAGCCATGGCCTGAAGTTAAACGCCAAAAAATGTGTAGTCATACCCTTCGGGAAAAACAAGGTAACCCCAAGCTACCATATAGGTGGCAATCCACTAAGCACAGAAGAGGTTATCAGGGACCTGGGGACCCATGTTGACAGTGGCCTTTCTTTTGACACTCACGTTGCTAAAGTGGTTAGAAAGACCTTCTAGACTGCCCACCTGATCATGAAGGGATTCACATCCAGATCTAGTGAGGTTATTGTTCCCCTGTACTCTTCACTTATCAGACCAATGATCGAGTACAATGCCCCATTCGGGATGTATCTCACCCGACATCTGCAGCAATTGGAGAGACCCCAAAAGTTCCTCACCAAAAGGATAAAGGGACTCCAAAATCTGTCATATGCTGCCAGATTGAAGAAACTCCAGCTCTATTCAGTTGCATACCGTCTGCTCAGAGGTGACATGTGCCTGACATACAAGGCCATGTCCAACCCGGAATTAATGGACGTGCTCCACCTCAAAAAATCCAAATCCACCAAAACCACTAGAGCAAGCGACTTAAACCTTAGCACGGATATAAATAGGACGTGCTGGAGGGATAGATATCATTTATCAGAGACTCCCTATGCTGTTGAATAAAATCCCGATCCATGTGAGGCAGAGCACCTCGCTGGCTCTGTTCAAGAGAAATCTTAACCTGTGGATGGGAGATCGTAGGTTTATCCCAGGAATCATCTCTGTGTCACTGCTGGACAGAGGCACAACAAACTAATGGGCACAGTATTTTTTCATATAAGGGGTGGTGTAAGCCACAAAAATCTGGGCTAGGCTTATAAATGCCTTAGGGCAGATAGCCTAGTATAAACCTATGAACCTGTGAACCTATAAGAAACATTCTTCGGGCCTTGGGATTCATGGCATCCTGCATACTACTAATACCATATGCCAGACTGCATATGAGGAAATTACAATGGTACCTAAAAAGTGTTTGGACTCAACGCTGTCACAGTTTAGAAGCAGTAATACTAATGATTCCCTGCCTACAACAGGAGTTTCGATGGTGGGCACAGGCATGTTACCTAAACAAGGGTCAGCCTTTTACCTTACCCACAGCCAGGCAGACTCTAACAACAGATGCTTTGGATTACGCCTGGGGAGCACACATGGCAGGAAAATGCATTCAGGGCGAGTGGACCACAGACCAGTTGCATCTTCACATCAATCAAAAAGAGATGTTGGCTGTTCAAAATGCCCTAACAGCTTTCAAGGACCTTATGTATTCAGGACAATTATTATTAAAGACAGACAACACCACAGGAATGTGGTACATAAACAAGCAAGGGGGCACTCATTCTTATCCCCTATGCAAGCAAGCCATGACCTTGTGGAACACTGCTCTAACATATCAAGTTCATCTGCAAGCAAAATTCCTGCCAGGAAAGAAAAATACTCTGGCAGACGATCTAAGGAGAAATATCATGGACCCTCACGAGTGGAAATTGAATCCACAAATCTTCAGCATGGTAACGCAAAAATGGGGATGCCCAGACATAGATCTTTTTGCCTCCCCTCTGAATTGCCAACTGCAACAATTCTGCACAAGGACTTATCACACACAAGCATGGAAAGAGGATGCGCTCTCGTTCAGCTGGAAAAGCCTAAAAGTTTATGCCTTCCCACCACTGCCTCTCCTTTCAAAGGTACTCCTAAAAGCCAGACAAGAAAAACCACAGATGATCCTGATTGCTCCAGACTGGCCACGCCAGCACTAGTACCCAGTGTTAAAGAACTTAGCTCAAGGCCCACCATGGATTTTGCCTCAAACTCCACACCTTTTGACTCAACAAAACAATCATATCCTGCACGGTCAGCTCAAAACCCTAAACTTGGCTGCATGACAGATTCATTAGTCAAACAGGCAACACCTCTCTCTAAAGCTGTTATGGATGTCATTTTGGAGGCCAGGAGGCCTAGCACCAGGAAAGCTTACTCAGAAAAATGGATGAGATTCTATGCCTGGAACCAGGCTCAAAGCCTTGACCATCTTGTCCCAAACATTCTTCAGATTTTACAATACTTAACTGAGATGCTGGACAAAGGCCTATCCTTCTCATCAATTAAGATCCACGCCTCTGCCATTTCAGCACATTACAACACGGATCCTCCTTTATTCTCTCATCCCCTGCTAAAGCAGTACCTCAGAGGGGCTAAAAACATAAGACCACCCCGGAGAGCACCAACACCAACTTGGGACCTCAATTTCGTTTTGGAAAGACTTACCCTGCCACCTTTTGAGCCAGCCAATACAGCCGATCTAAAATTTTTAGCATGGAAAACAGCCCTGCTCCTGGCAGTAACTTCAGCCCAAAGAGTCTCAGAGCTACAGGCATTAATGGCAGTGGAACCTTTTATCATTTTTCATCAGGACAGGGTTTCTTTAAGGACAAACCCTACCTTTATGCCAAAGTTGGTATCTAGTGTGGCTCTTAACCAAGCCATCCATTTGCCAACTTTTTATCCAAACCCCCAGAATAAAGGGGAGAAACGTCTGCACTCTTTGGACATACACAGGCAGCTATGCTTCTACTTGGACAAAACAAAAGCTTTCAGGAAAACTGAGCAACTGTTTGTAGCATATGCTGCAGGATCACAGGGCAAGGCTATCTCAAAGCAGACTATATCCAAATGGATAGGACACTGTATTTGTTACTGCTACACTCAGTATGGAAAATCAGTCCCTAATAACATTAGGCCACATTCCACCAGGGCAACAGCCACTTCAACAGCCTTTCTCAGAGGAGTACCTTTCAAGGAAATTTTGGAGGCTGCAACTTGGAGTTCAGTGCACACCTTTACCAAGCATTAACACTTGCCTCTTTACTCTAAATCCAGAGCAGGATTTGCCACTGCAGTTCTGCAGGGCCTCATAGCCAATCCTAACTCTTTATAGACCAGCCACCCAACCTTAGCTTTGGGATTCTACCCAAGTATAATGACTGCAGCAGTGTAACATGATGAACATAGTACAGTTTTGTACCTACCATAAATGTAGATGTTCGAGTGTTCACACTGCTGCAGTCCAGGTTACCCTCCCTCCATCCCCTCTGAACTAGCTGGACTTATCTATACCTTTCTATCCTATACAACCTTTGTGGTGTATTTGCTTGTAACTGAAGGTATTGTTTTTATTTTATATGTATATTTTTTATTAGCAATATGTATTGCCTACCTACTTGGGGGCACCTGACATCTGGGGCAAGAAAAACTGACGAAAATGGCATCAGATCCATCTTATATACCCCTGGCACACTGACATCAGGGAAGAAGCGACAGCAACCGACGCCGGACCAAGACTTTGGAACTCTGGCCGACTGCAGGACCACCTGATGGCAGGATAACCCAAGTGTAATGACTGCAGCAGTGTGAACACTCGAACATCTACATTTATGGTAGGTTTAAAAACTGCACTTTCCATTCCAACATCAGCCTCAGGTCTAAGCTGAGTGGTATCCTGTGTTGAACTTCCTTTCCTTTAGGAGCTTCGGCTCCTAAGACTTGTCTCCCTGGACCTGTATTAAGAGCAGCTTTTGAGATTTTTGAGAGAGTACTCTCTCATTCCAGAGAGAAGACTATCCCCCCTCAGCAAAGGATTTCCCAGGGTCCAGAACCTACTCTTCTTGTCCCATCAGGACATCCAGTAACCAAAAGTCTTATCTTGGCTCCTCTGGAAGAGGTCATCTTAGCTTTTGAGTCCTTCTCAGAGCATCCTTCTGAGGAGGTACATGGAAAGCGTACGTGCAAAAGAAGGCACCTAGATGTCCCAAAAGAAGTCCGTCGCCACTGATACTGGCTTTGACGATGGAGAAGTTTCCCCCAAACCCCCCCACGAAGATGTTTTATTCAGAAAAATTCTTTAACTGCTTAAACAGAAAGGGGGATGATTCTCCCAACTGCATTCTCCAGAAACAATTTTTAGCAAGGCATTTGGTTCTGATCTGTCTACCTCTTGGGTAGTTCTGCCTGTGGAAGAGATGTTCAACTTTATGTCTAAGCAGCAGTAGAAGAAGCTGGACACAGCTGAGCCCTTCCCTAAGAAACTTGACGTCTTGTTTGCTCCCAGGATCGTCCCCATTGGAGCAACAGCTCAGTTGTGTATTCTATTGTAGAGGCTGCAGCCACCAGAAGGAAACTAGCAGAAGAAAGTTTCTCTTTCCATCTATCAAACAGGGAGTCGGACACGTTGGACAGATTTGGGAAGCAAGTCTATACTTCTTGCACCTTCTCAGTGAAAGCATTGAATTACTTGGTATTTGTTATATGTCTTCAGAGATTTTGCAAAGGAGATCTCCAAATCTCTCCCAGAGCCCTTACCTATGGGTCAAAGAAAGTCCATTGATGCACAACTAGCAACCTTCCAGTCCTTGTGAAATGTCTCAGTGTGCCTTATCTCTAGTGCCATAGAGGGTGCATCTAGCACAGCCAGCACAGGCATATCCATCAAGAGGCATGCTTGGATGAGGCTTTGTGACTTTGTGGAACATTTTAAGATGGCCTTTGTGAATGCTCCTTATGATAGATCAGTTTCGTTAGTTCTAAAGTAAAGACAGAATACCTAGAAGTAAAAAAGAAGGTAAATCCCTTTCTGCCATAGGGATCAAATTTTCCACTCCTCAAAGGACAGGAATCAAAAAGGAAGCAAGAAAATTTGTTTTCTCAAATCCTAGGGTTTTTCACCTGACACTTCTGGATTCCCCCCATGGCAAAGGGGGGGGGTGGACATCACCCTAGGTGCAGAGCTGGTCCACAGAATCAAGGTTTCAGAAGCCCTTTCTCTGAGAAGCCTTTTCAGTGCTGATGAGCAGTTGCCTGACTGCTGCACTCTGGAGGCAGTTAGTGTGTGTTTATCTCTGCATCCAACAACCTGGACCTCCATCACTCAAGGAAAATGGGCATAGAGAATAATAGCCAGAGGCTGCTTCATTCCTTTCCACACTCACCATTTAGTCCCAAAAAAAACTTTCCAGTATTCTACCCTCTCACACAGAAGTGGCCACTTCAGAAAAAAAGACACTGATAAGAATTTGAGTCATCCAAGAGGTCCTACCCAACCAAAGAGAATTTACTCAAGGTCATTATTAGTGTCAAAGAAAAACTGAGAACTAAGGCCAATTTTGGACTTAAGCTACTTGAATAAATTTGCTAAAGAACCAAATTACTGGATGGTCATGGGGTACAGTCTGTTCTTCCTCTTCTGAGGGAGAACAATTAGGTGTGCTTGATAGATCTTCAGGATCTGTACTACCTTTATAAAGATGGGTAGATGCTCCAGGAAGAATCTTCACTTCTGGCTGGGAGTCATTCATTTTCAGTTCAGAACTCTGCCTTTTGGTCTCACCACAGCTCCCCAATGCTCACCAAATGTATGGCAGTAGTAGCAGCTCAACTTTAACTACAGGGGTTCTATGTGTTCCCTTATTTGGATGAGTGGTTCATTACTACCCCTACCAGGTATCTACTCATCCAAGCCAGGGACTTCTTGCTCTGTCTGTGTTCAGACCTAACTATTACAGTGAATTTAACAAATCCCAAACTTCACCCAGCTAAGTCTTTAGAGTTCATAAGAGCTCAACTGCACACAAAGCTCCAAATTGCAAAACTTCCCTAAACAAGTATTACATCCATTCATCAACAAGTCTTGGCCATCTTGTCCTATCAGAAGCTATTAGCAAAAATGGCTCTCTCTCTTCTAGGTAATGTGGCAGCTTTGAATTCCCTCGTTCCCCTGGCCAGGTACTCTATACAAATTCTACAGGGGACTTTTGCAGTCCAGTGGTTGATAAGACAGCAACCCATGTCTTTCCAAGTATCTTTAATGAAGATTTGCAAAACACTTATCCAATGAAGGTTGGAGTCACCACATATTTCACAATGACGCCCCTTCAGTCTTCCCTCTCCCCAAGCTGTGCTGATCACAGACATTTCCCACTTGAGGCTGGGAGTGGGGGGAATTACTTGGGAAAGACAGTCTAAGGTATATGGTCACAATCAGCGACCAGTCTACACATCAGTTTCTTGGAGCTGAGAGTGGTTCTTCAAAGATTGTAGGCCTTTCAGGATTTTCTACCATCAGATGTGATCTCCCTCCAGACTGCCAGCATAGCAATCATCAGGTACATCAACAAACAGGGAGGAATGAGACCTTATCCATTATGCTGAGAGACCATGAGAGTGTAGCAGTGAGGAATCTCTTTTTGCTGCCTTCTAATAGCAACACATATTCCAGGGAAGTTCAGTGTGTTAGCAAACAGGTTGTGCAGGTCTGTCCTTCTCCCTCATGAGCAGTTCCTTATTCCAGTAATAACAGTGCAGATATTCATCCATTCTGGCTGACCTAGCTGTGATCTCTTCACATCCTCCCAAAATGCCAAGGGCGGCAAGTTTTTTCCCTGATCCCCAGGAGAGAAAGAGTCACCAAGGGATGCTCTGACCAACAACTGGCTCCTAGGACTCCTTTATGCCTTTCCTCCCATTTCTTTAATTCCAAAGTTTCTTTGGGAAAGAAGATCACAGTCATCCTCATAGCCCTGTACTGGCCTTGATAAGTATGGTTTCCCTTCCTCTGGCCTCACCTAGTACACCCTCCCTGGGTGCTGGGCTCGGGTCCAGATCTACTGTCCCACCTATCAAGGTTTCCTCACCAGGACATTCAATCTCTCAAGTTCACTGCATGTTTCTCCAATTCCAGTGATGCAGAGACAGTCCAGATTTTCATCCTTGGTTGTTCATATCCTGACTTTTTCCCAGAAACTTTCTATACATAAGATTTACATAAACAAATGGAAAAGGTTCCCCATCTGGGCAGTTGAGAAAAATCTTTTTCCTTTTTGTGCTCATTTTCTAGCAATCTTAGAATTCCTGGCTTATCTTTTTCAGAATGAAGCCAGCTATTCCACTACCAGTATATACTTAGCATCTATTGGATTCCTAATTCCTTTCATATTGGCAAGAATCACATGCCCATTGCATCGTTAAGACAATATTACCATTTTACTGCAAGCCCTAACTAGCCCTCCAGTTGAACCTGCTGCCAGCATTGATTTAAAACTTTTGTCATGGAAAACTCTGTTCTTAGTTACTATTACTTCTGCTAGGACAGTTTTTGAGCTCCATACCTTGTCTGCAAAACCTCCATACATGGTCTTTCACAAAGACTGAATGCATTTGAGGACCAACCCTTCTTATCTTCCAAATGTGGCTTCTGAATCTTCTATCAACCAATCTATAAATCTTCCTGTGGTTTTCCTAAAATGTTCAAAGTTAGAAACACATTGCACTTACTAGATATTCACAGTTAAGATTCTGTTTACATCGGACAAAAGCCTTCAAGAATACTGATCAGTTATTTGTCTCTTACTCCCCTGTCAATATGGGAAAGGGGGTATCCAAAGTTGAGCTCTTCTGTTGGTTGCCTGAATGTATATCTTATGTTTACAAAGAAAGGGGTTTATCACTGCCTACACCCCCAAAAGCCCATTTTACTAGATCTGTATCTTTATCGACAACCTTCTTTCCACAGTACCTCTTGATGACATTTGTGTAGGTGGTACCTGTCCCAAGGTCCTTACCTTCATTTCCCATAATAAATTGAGCATACAGTCCAGATCAAGAGCATCTTTTGGTTCAGCTGTGCTCCAGAATATACTCCCAAAAGGCCATCCAAGTGTTTCAGTAGCTGTAGACTCAGTCCCATACATTGAGGAATGGACGAAAAGACAACATCAGGTATGAAAGCTATGTAGTCAACATATGTGTGGTATGTGTTGTCTGTTTCCATCCCTCCTCAACTTCCCACCCTCCTTCTCCCTTCCATATATTTTATGGTGTTAAGCATTTTAACTCCTGGACTGCTCGGGCTGCATTAGCCTTGGCTCCTAAAGGTTTCTTATCAAGACCATTTATAGGTTCATAGGTTCATAGGTTTATACTAGGCTATCTGCCCTAAGGCATTTATAAGCCTAGCCCAAATTATTGTGGCTTATGAAAAAATACTGTGCCCATTAGTTTGTTGTGCCTCTGTCCAGCAGTGACCCAGAGATGATTCCCGGGGTAAACCTACGATCTCCCATCCACAGGTCTAGATTTCTCTTGAACAGAGTCAGCGAGGTGCTCTGCCTCACATGGACCGGGATTTTATTCCACAGCATAGGGAGTCTCTGAGTGATAAATCTATCCCTCCAGCACGTCCTATTTATATCCGTGCTAAGGTTTAAGTCGCTTGCTCTAGTGGTTTTGGTGGATTTGGATTTTTTGAGGTGGAGCATGTCCATTAATTCCGGGTTGGACATGGCCTTGTATGTCAGGCACATGTCACCTCTGAGCAGACGGTATGCGACTGAATAGAGCTGGAGTTTCTTCAATCTGGCAGCATATGACAGATTTTGGAGTCCCTTTATCCTTTTGGTGTCTCTCCAATTGCTGCAGATGTCGGGTGAGATACATCCCGAATGGGGCATTGTACTCGATCATTGGTCTGATAAGTGAAGAGTACAGGGAACAATGACCTCACTAGATCTGGATGTGAATCCCTTCATGATCAGGTGGGCAATGTAGAAGGTCTTTCTAACCACTTTAGCAATGTGAGTGTCAAAAGAAAGGCCACTGTCAACCTGGGTCCCCAGGTCCCTGATAACCTCTTCTGTGCTTAGTGGATTGCCACCTATATGGTAGCTTGGGGTTACCTTGTTTTTCCCGAAGGGTATGACTATACATTTTTGGCGTTTAACTTCAGGCCATGGCTCTGGCACCAGCTATCTGTTTCCGTGAGTCCCTTCTGAAGGATATCAGTGTCCGATGCACTTTCCACTATGGCCCAGTTTGCAGTCATCTGCAAACTTTGTCAGCCAAAGTCCTCCCATGTTGGCCTGTACTTCTGAGAAGTAGATGCCAAACAATAGGGGCCAAGGACTGAGCCCTGTGGGACACCACTTGTGACCGGCTTGGAGTCTGACACAGCGCCAGCAACTCTAACCCTGTGGGTTCTGTCTTTAAGCCAGTTTGCAACCCATCTTGTGACATATGGGTTTACATTTAAGCTGGTAAGTTTTTCTACAATACCCGAGTGGGGTATTGTGTCGAAAGCCTTTGCAAGGTCAAGGTAGGCTGTATGGACTGCCTTTCCTCATCAATGGCCTTGGTGACTATTTCAAGAAGTCGACCAAGTTCAAAAGGCATGATCTTCCCTTGACAAAGCCAAACTGGGTCGGGTCCAATGTCTGCAAGTCCCCTATATCTTTGTTTATGAGCTCCATTATGATCCTCTCCATAGCTTTGCAGACTAGACTTGTTAAGCTTATGGGGCGGTAATTACCAGGGTCCGTAGAGGCGCCACCTTTGTGGAGTGGGACCACAGTTGCCGTCGCCACTCCTTGGGCACGTATCCTGTGGTAAGGCTGAGATTAAACAGCTGCCTTATGTGCGGGTTTAATTCCTCATTTAGCTCGTAGCACACAGCCGGGGACACCATCCGGTCCCATTGATGCTGTGTTTTTAGCTTTAGAGAGAGCAGCTTTCACCTGCGCATTTGAGATGTCCGGGAGGCTACACTCGGCTGGGATAGTTATCTCTCCTTTAGGGGAGAGGGGTGAAGTTTGCACTGAACCTGTCTGCCAGTATGTTGGCAATGTCTGTGGGTTCAGTGATTTTTGTATCATTTTGGACTAATTCTGAGCATATCTGTGAGTTTCCACCCAGGTTCCTAACATAGCTGAAAAAGGCCTTATGATTGTCCTTTGAATCCATGGCAATTTTTCTCTCAAAATTGGCCTTAGTTGATTTTATGAGTGCTCGTATTTTTTACTAATAATGATCAGGGGTGACTTCCCTTTTATGGATTTTGTTCTATCATGTAATAGCTTTCTCCTCTTATTGTAAAGTTTGTTAATGGCTGGGGTCCACCAGACTGGACGCTTGCCCTTTGTGGAAAGAGTCTTGGTTTTATTTGGGATTGCCTGATCCATGCAGTCCTGGAGGTGTTCATAGAAGGCATTTGTAAGGGCTTCCAGCTTGGGTTGTGGTTTCCTCTGACTCAGGGGCCTTGAAGGATACCACACCAGTCTTGAGTAGTGTGAAGTTTGCTTTAGAGAAGTTCTTCACTATGGTCTTTTTGTTTGGGGTGGGGCGGGATGTGGATTTCCAGTGAGATTAGTTTATGATCAGATCTCACCAATGAGGGATATACTTCCGTGTGGAGCATTTTGTCCCCATGTTTGTGACAATGAGATCTAGTATATTTTCTCCTCTCGTGGGAACAGTGACTAGCTGTTCCATGGCATTTGAATTTATGAACTCCAGGAACCGTTGGGCTAGAAAGTTAGGGCTTGAGTAATGTTCCCAGTCTATATTCGGGTAGTTGAAGTCACCCAATATGATGGTGTTTGGAGATACATTTATACCCTCCAGTGTCTTCAGGAAGGCTGTGTGGGGTTCCTGAGTTTGAGAGGGTGGCCTGTAGCATGCTACAATTTGTAGAGCAGTTTTGCCTATTGTTAGTTGCACCTGGATGGTTTCCAAGCTTCATGCGTTGCCACCAACCTGGAGGTGTGAGTATCCTTTATGAATATGGATACACCCCCTCCTTTTGTGGAGTGGTCCGGGTTTTGGGGCCGGAACGCATGATATGAGGTAAAACCTAATAGTGCCGGGGTGCTCTCAGGAGCCTTGAACCAGGTTTCAGTTACAGCACAGACATCGATGTTCTCCATACTGAGAAGGGCCTCGAGTGCGTGCATTTTGAGATTTAGACTTCTGGCATTGAGCAGCATTACCCTCAATTTCTTCCCATTTTTGTTTTCTAGGGTGGTAGGTTTAGAATTTGAGCCTTGCCTAAAAAAGGCACTATGGGGGTGGCAAGAGCCTTAGCCAATATCCGGAATCCCAGATATCTTAGATACTGTATTTTTGCTGTTTTTTTGCAGGCAAGCTTGATCTGAGGTAGCTAGGTCAACACAGGGGAATTGTGGGTAAGGGGAAGACCTTTAAGGTGGCCAAAGTCAAGTCTGAGTCAGATATGATGACCTATACATTGAAGACGGATAACAGACAATACAGGTCAATTGTTATGGTGAGTACATAACTTTTATTTTATGTTTGGCAAGTTGAATTGTTTTACAGAGCTATCCCAGGTAAACCAAGCTGGACAACTGGACACCAGCCAGCCAGTAGCTTTTTGACCCAGGGCTGCTGGGCTTTATGGTAAGCATACACTGACCAGTAGGGGCACATGCATCCCTCTCACCATTAACATGGGTTCCTGATGTAGGTTGGAGTTGGCTGGGTCCTTAATCCACTTATTACTGGCAAATACCCATGCCCATTTTTGGTGACATTAATTGACATGATGGAATCACCTAATGACGATTTTTCCACCATTGAGTGGGTAGCCCTAACATGGTGCACAGCCTGTGTTCCATGTTGTCCTATCTAGAGGATACTGCACACCAAAACTGATGCCCAAAGCAGTCGGTCTGTACAACTTTTCTGTTTATAGGGCAACATCTAGAGTCTGCGCTGCAGCCCACAACTCCATCTTTGGGTGAGTTTTAGGTGGAAGCACTCAACATGTTTATTTTGAGAAGGTGAGAAGAAGCCCACAGAAACACAGATAGAACATGCAAACTCTATACAGGTATTGGCCGGAAGGCAGGATAGAACCTTGCACCTTGCACATGAGAGAAGACCTTAACCATTGTGACAACATAATGGTGTAGGAGGTGGTTAATAAAAAGCCTGAAAAGGATAAAGCTAAGAACAGAGCCTTGAGGGACTTCTGAATATATAGGGAGAAGTGAAGACAGAATATTAGAGTTAACTTTGAAGGTTCCCTGAGACAGACAGTTGGGATTTAGTAAATAACCGCGGAGCCAAAACTGCATATAGTTAGAGAAATAAGCAAAGGTTTGTGATTCATTTTATTAAATGTTTTAGTGAAATCAATGACAAGTGTACCTTCCAGGTTACTTTTGTTAGTAGTGAAAATAGTGCCTGTGAGTGTTAGGATGATATAGTATTTATACCATTAACAGCCATGATTATGATGATAAAGGATGGTGTACTAAGGAAATTAGTAAGTAGTTATGTTCTGCTTTTTCCAGTTTAGTGAAGTGAAGAAGTAGTAATAAGGGCCTGTAATCACAGGTAGTGTGTAAGTCGCTTGATTTGGCAATAGGAATTGTAATTGCTTCTTTCTAGAAAATGTGAGTAGTTTGTTGAGTAAGTGAGCACATTACTTTTACATCTGCAGTTTCACTTAAACAGTGCTTACAAAAGTGTAGTTACATTAATCCAGTATTGAAATGTTCAGTAGAAGCATTCTGCTGCAACTCCAGTATATGGCTGAAGTTTGTTTCAATCAGTGGGGTGTACATATACATTGCTGAGATGCACTTCCATACACATTTCATCCAGGAAAGTAGGCTATGCTTGCATCCTGCATGTAGTTGTATTTCATATCAATCTGCTTAAAATTCTCACCCTTATTATTTTTATATTGTTCTGAGCTGTTCAATAATGGAACAGAGCAAACTGCACATACATTCAATTCCTGCTTTTTTCCACATCAGGAATTAAGGTCCTGAAATTTTAGATGTAAATGTACTAACTTGCTGCAGTTTTTAAATGCATTTATGATTTTATTTGATCATCAGACGTTTCCATAAAGCTACACGGATTTAGTAGTATGGTATTAACAGTTATTCTTCTAAAGAAAAATGTTCTTAAACCTGCATATTTTTCATATTTGATGTTAGAGTTGGTACTGTTTTCTGGTACTTGCAAGTGAAGACATTTCATGGATTTAATTCCTCCCACACTTTCTCTGCCTTAAAAAAAGGCCTAAAACCCACCACCACATGACTGTCAGGTTCTTTGGATATATGACACTCAATGTGAACATGAATTCTTGGAATGATTTTTTTCTGATTACAGGGTCTTATTTCTGAGACAACTGTACCACATCTTGACACTCTCATGACTCAGCATTCTGAATACCTCATAACATGGATTGTTCAAATCCATTTGTGTCAAGAAATCATAACAGATCCAGTACAAGAACTTATTTGAACTGCAGTCTAACAACCGACTGAATGGGTCAGTCTTGACAAAGCACATACCATCTAAACCTCTGTGTGACAACTGACCAAATAATTTTTTTGCAGGGGAGCAAGTCCCTTTGTAGCCCAACCATAACTCCTTAGTTATAAGTACTTTCTGAATACCTCATAACATGGATTGTTCAAATCCATTTGTGTCAAGAAATCATAACAGATCCAGTACAAGAACTTATTTGAACTGCAGTCTAACAACCGACTGAATGGGTCAGTCTTGACAAAGCACATACCATCTAAACCTCTGTGTGACAACTGACCAAATAATTTTTTGCAGGGGAGCAAGTCCCTTTGTAGCCCAACCATAACTCCTTAGTTATAAGTACTTAACCCTACAGTAGTTCAGTCATAAGTACAGTAGAAACACTCACCTCAGTAAAGGTGAAAAAAAATGGATTGCACAACTTCAGGTTCAGTGTATGATTTATATAAGTAAAAACTTTCTGGGACATTCTAGGACATGCAGTTTAGAGAGCTGGGATCAGGGGCATGGCATTCACTGAATGGTTGATATCCCATCAGTAAAACATCCTAATAATCCAGAAGTCAGGTATGTCAAATCACTCCACAGCTGCATGTATGCATATGTGTGCATGCATGCTCGCACATATATACGTGCAAGCACACACAGACTCATGCGCACTTTGCTTCACTCTCACATCCCTACATTAGTATCATACTTCCATTACTATGGAAGAAATACAATGGTGACTCTTGGAGTTTTACAGACACACTGCATGCACCACATTAGGAATATCCATCACACCACAATCATGTAATGTGCATTGATATTCATCTCTAGGACATGCATACATACAGCATAAAGCCAATATATTTGACTCAAAACAACATTCACACAAACCAGACAAGCATACACCAGCATTCAAAGCAGTCATATGTCATGATATACTTGCATTTGTTTATTACATGTTTCTAGGCCAGTATCTTTCCCAAGTTATTTTATACTCACTTGCCAGAGTCCTACATTGTTAGCTTTTTTTGTATATTATGTGATCCGTTGTTTTTACCTTTCTCCAACTGCTTCTTGCAAGAAGCCTATCCTTCTGTCGTAAAATGTACGACCTGCTTTTCATTGTAACAAGTTTCACCAAATTTCCGTAACGGTTAGCAACATAGTCTTCATTTCTGGGTTTTCTTTCCAGATTACTGGTGTTATAGTACAAGTTCATATATCTCCTTGCAAGACCATTTTATCACAAAAGCTAAACTCAGTGGTTTTTGACAGGTGAGAAGGAAAAGTTAAGAATTTAGGGCTGGCATTACAGTTAAAAATGCAGTATGCATTTTACTGAAGTTTTCCAAAAATGTAAAGTACAGAAATACATTTTATTAATTCTGAAGAGATGTAGAGTATGTTGTATGTTTTAAAAATTATAGGGTTTTTTTTTCTTTTAATTTAGGAGTAAACCAAATGCCTACAGTCAGTATTAAAGAACCTCCTCCACCACCAGCACCATGTGAGTATGAAGTATTGTTATCAGCAGTAGCTGGTTATAGTTGCTATCCTATTGTGCATGCCACAGGAATGGAGATCCTAGGTCATGTGAGCATTACCACACTGAATGCCTGCGCTAGAAAGCAGGCATGGATAAAAGTAGTATTGAACAGAAAGTATGGATTTCTATGCTGTCCTTTCTCAAAATATATGTCTGTGCCATGCTCAGTATCGCATCACTGTTGGAGATGTGCTTGGCAGATAGTTATTACTGATAAAAGATATAAATGTTTCTGTGTACTTGTGTGTGCATGTATATGCATGAGTGTGTGCATGTGCTCGTGTGTGAGTATGTGTCTTTTTGTGTGTGTGTGTGTGTGTGTGTGTGTGTGTGTGTGTGTGTGTGTGTGTGTGTGTGTGTGTGTTTCAGAGGAGGTGGCTCATTTTGTTGCAGACTTATGGACTGCACATGCGTATGTATTCCTGTCATGTAGTTTTGCTTAATTATACACACCTGAGGCTCCACTATGACAAACATTGGGAAGATGTCACTTAGTGTAGCATGGCAGGATGATGGTTGATCTTAATAAAGATATATGAGGATGTAACTAGTGTGTGTTTGTAGGAGTAGTTTTAGTAGCTGCTATTATCTCCACATCCTGCAGGGAAAGAGATCTGTGGAGGAGTGAATTACTGTTAAATTCTGCAGGGATAAGTGCTAGTCAGTATCGAGGGCTACACTGAGACACAACTTAATTTCTAAAAAAAAGTTTACTGTTTTGTGCTTTGAAACTCTGAAATAGTTTTTGTTATGTTTTTTTTTAAAACAACATAGTATTACAGAGAGCACAACCTGAAACATGTACTACAGCTGCCATTTGAGACTCTGTTACAGTTGCAGTACAGAGGTGCTGTAAATTGAGCAAAAGCTCAGAAACCACTGTTACTCTATTGTAACAGAGCTTCCACAGCCAAAAATACTACAGATATAACGAGTATGTATGAGACATGAAACAGTGGTTCATTTAGATATATACATGAGTAGGATATATTTCAGTATATGGAGGAAGCAGACATCACAGTAATGAATAGTAGAAAAAAGTGTTGCAGTAACACTTAAGTTTAAAAACAAAACAAGTGTTTTTGCTGGGGGTCAAACTCTTCCTTGCACCCCGTATACCCCAGTACCTCAGCAACACTAAATATATTAACTCCTTGGCTGCTCAGTCTTGTTATCCAGACAATACTCTGTTACCTCCATATGCCTGATGTATTTTTCATTCTTCCTCAACGTGTGGGTACCAGGTCTGACCATGCATCCGACTCAGCCACATACACTAGACTTTCTGATCCATCTCTCAAGCTCCTCCCTATACCTGTAATTCCCCAGTCAGCTAACAATACCTCCAGTCTTATTTGCCACCATCTTGCACAGGAGCAGATCTCTGTTTCAGAGCTGTCTGCCTCAGAGCTGCTTTGGATACTTTTTTGCAGTTTTTACAGTTTTGTGAGTAATTACTTCCTTGTATCTCCTATCTTTTATACTCCTTTTATCTCTTCCCTCTCCTATTTTTTTTTCTTATGTGCGAGTTTTTGTCCCGATTGCTCCTTTTTTAACTTTTCTCTACTGTTTGGTAGTTTCTAACGTACCATAGCTGGTACCTGTTTTTTCTTCTTTTAACCTTTCTATCTTTAATAGTGTATTCTTCTATCTTTGTAAAAAAAAAATAAATAAATAAATAGTATTTCTTCCCTGTCTTCCATTTTCTTTACCACGCTTTTTAAAGGTCTGCTCTCAATATGGCAGAAAAAACAACAGGCTTTAAAAAGTGCTCTTGTTGTGTGCATAAGATCCCCAATTCTGATGCCCACAGGGAGTGCATCAACTGCCTAGGGGTGGGGCACATCAGCGCTCACTGCTCCATTTGTGCTGCATTTAATTTGATTGCACTTAGTGACAGGCACAATAAGTTGGTACTTAAGGGTATGCTGCCATCCTCTTCCTTTTCTTCTTCAGACGCTGAAATTCCTGGCAAATCTATGAAATCTTCTTCAGAGTCAAAGGAAATTCATAAGAGATTCCCCACCCATTCTCTGAAGGATACTATTTTGGATCCGTCATTGGTGGACTCTAGTCAAAAAATTCAGAAAATTTTGGATCTGACTTCATTGGATCCTAAGAAAAAATCACTTGGATCCCACGCCCTCAGATCCAGTTGTTGTTCCACATAAGTCTCCTCAAATCTGCTCACTCACGTTCACCATCGAACCAGTTTCTCCTTGGATGCATTCTCCTTTTCTCTAGAGGACGCTGAGGAGAAAATCAAAACCCCAATCAACAGCCTCTTCCATTAGATCCTCCAGTTGTCTGTTAAAAACCGATGTGGACAGGATGTTAAAGAAAATAAAAACCAACGTGGAAAGGATGATAAAGAAATTCCTTGAAGTTCAGATTCAGATGGGGGTTATTGCAGCTCCATTTCCCATTGGATCCACAAGCCTCCCCTGCACTTCTCATGTAGTGATATCTCATTCTCTGATCTGTCCAATGGTTTTGGAGCCCTTGGATCTGAGAGCCATGAGAATGTTGATATCCCTTAAAAGTTCCACTCCGGTTCTTTTGGATCAGGATGAGTCTTGAAGCTGAAGTGTCAGCACCGGCTCCAGGGGTTGAGTTCTACTCAAATGTTATCAAAGCCATCCTTGCCCCTCTGAGCTTTGGTAATGGATAGCTCAGGTCCGACTCCTTCCTTGAGGTTCTGGTGTGGCCACCCACAGCTTCTCCTGGTCCATCTGGCTTGAAAGTAGTGGAGAAAGCTTTCTCTCAACTAAGAAATTCAGTTACTCCTTCATCCTTGGATCCTATATCCTTTCCCCCTTTGGGTCCAAGCTTTGACCTACTCCACAGGGATAACCAGTACCATCTAGCATCCAGACATTTCCCATCAAGGAACTTCCCCTTTCTTCGAATATCTCTACAGATCATCCCACTGAAAAGGTTTCCTGAAAGAGAATGTGCAAAAGGAGATATATAGATTCACCTGTGGAATCTCTCACTAAAATTACTGACTTCAGTGAAGAGGAAGGGTCCCCAGATCACCACATTATGGCATCTCATTCAGAGACATCCTAGAAATTCTTAAACAAAAAGGTGGATGGTCTTCAGATACTCCCTCTCTAAAGGAGTCAATTTTTTCCTGAAAGCTTTTGGTTCCAGCCCATCTATGTCTTAGGTGACTCCCTTGGCAGATGAGCTTATTGATTTAATCTCTTGCCGGGCATGGAAGAAACTGGACTCTGTTGAACCAATTTCCCAATGCCCAGACAAAATTTTGACACCTCTGAAGAACAGGCCCTATTGGAGGAAAAAGAGTCCCTCTTGATTCTATGGTTGTTGCGGCAGCCACTAAAAAGGAGCTAGTAGAGCAGAGCAGAGTCCATCCTCCTAATAGAGAGTCCAAGGCACTGAACAAGTTTGGAAAGCACATATTTGCTTTAGCAAACTTTGCCTTGAGGTCTCTGAATTATTTAGTGCACTTCACAAGACTACAGCAGGATTTGACAAAGGAAATCTCCAAATCCTTCCTGGAGTCCATGTCTGTGGAGGAGTACAAGAGGTCCTCTTCACAGCTTGCTGCTCTCTTAGCCATTTCCAGTGCGTCCATGAGATTAATATTCCGTGCTGCGTAGGGTAACTTACGGGCTGCCAGTTCAGACATAGCTTTTAGGAGACATGTCTGGATGCACTTTATTTATTTATTTATTTATTTATTTTACATTTGTTGACCAGGATTGTCCGACTGAGGTGAAGAGCCCTTTTTCAGTGGAGGCCCGGGGAGAAAAGCTCTAACATTTTAAACAATTTTCATTATAAATTGGCATTAAACAGCAATGTTACAGGATTATTACAAGGCATTAAGTAGGAATTCAATGTTATACAGTGTCAATAATCAGGAGTATAGCAAAACTATCTCAAGATGTAGGAAAAGAAATATGTCATTAAGATGAATATAATTTTTGGGGTAAGTGGTTACAAAAACCCAGTTTTATCATAATGTAGTTGCATAAAGACAATTACAATAGAATGTTTCTCTGAGGCAATTTGCTTAATAGATTTTTAGAAGACAGTAGAAAGAGTAGTAAAGGAAGATTAGAGAGACTGAGTAAGAAGAGTGAGTTAAGGGCAGAACGTAGATTAAGGTATGAGAAGTAGGGGATGGTAAGGAGGGAGAGTGCAGTGGCAGAACCAGTGACTTTTAAAGTGCTCTTTGGTGGCTGTCTTAAATTGTTAGTGGATGCCTATTCCAAGCAATAGTAGGGTGATAGCTGTACATGTTGCATCCAAATTTAGACTTTGGTTTTAGATTTGTAGCAGGTCTTGGTTAGAGCTTCGGAGAGGTCTGGAGGGAGAATAATGGGAGATGAGAGGGGATAGTGCTGGGCAGTAGGATGGCTGGTATAGGATAGCATGCATAATCTGGAGCTGAGGGAGAAGAAACTGGTGGGGTAATTCAAGCCAGTTTAGGTGTTTTAGAGTGAGACAGTGATGGGATTTGTAGGTTTATTGAGACTTTGCGGAGCCTTTCAGGTCTTCTTTCATCAATGCCTCCAGAGGTGGTGGTGGGGGGGGGGGGGTTCAAATGGCAGACATAGTCATGGCAGAGGAAGACCACAAAACCAGGGTTTCAGAGATTCTTTTTTGGCTGAACCCTTTCAGCACTCCTGAAGGGTTGCCTGACTGTTCACCTCTTGAGGCAGTTAGGGGGTGCCTGACTTTGCACCCAAATGACTGGGCTTTGATAACAAAAGATTCTTGGGTGCTAAAAATGATATCCAGAGGTAATTTCATACCATTTTTCCAGATTTCCCAAACAAAAGAAGAAAGCTTACTGACGTCCAACCCAGTCAGAGAGAAGCTGCAGCTCAGGAGATTCAAAAGCTGATAGACAAAAGAGTCATCCAGGAGGTCCCACCAGACCAAAGAAGATTCAGAACTTATTCATTGCTCTTTTTAGTGTCAAAGAAGACAGGGAACTTGAGACCAATTTTGGATCTAAGTAACCTGAATCAGTTTGTGAAGAAGTTAAGACTCCGAATAGCCACAGTTCAGTCAATTCTGCCCTCTTAATGCAAGGACGATTGGATGTGCTCAGTTGATCTGCAGAACATGTACTATCACATTAAGATGAACAGATGATCCTGAAGATTTCTGCGCTTTCATCTGGGGAAGCAATTACTATCAATTCACAGCCTTGCCCTTAGGTCTCACTACAGCCCCCAGAGTGTTTACCAAGTGTATGGTAGTTGTAGCATTTCACCTGAGACTGATGGGATTCCAAGTGTTTCCATATCTAGATGACTGGTTCCTCACCACCCCAAACAGGCATCTTTTGAGCTGTCCCAGGACTATTTTACTTTGTCAAAGACTAGGCATTTCAGTCAACAACTCCAGATCTCATCTACAACCTGTACAGAGCCTGGAGGTTATAGGTGCCTAATTGAACACAGTAAATCAGATAGCGTCCTTTCTTACACATCGTGTAGACACAATCAAGTTTCAGGTGCAGCATTTTCTTGTTCTTCCTTCTCCTTCAACCAGACTTGTCCTTTAGGCACTAGGTTTGATGGCAGCAGCCATAACTTTAATTTCTATGGCCCATTTCTATATGTGCATTCTCCAATGCACTATATTTATTCAGTGGTCTATTCTGCATCAAACTCTGTACTTCCCAGTCAAACTCACTTGAATATGCAAGGATCATCTTCACTGGTGGATTCAGTCAGGTGAAGTTTAGTTAGGCTATCTTTCAGCAGTACTGGTAACCATGAATGCCTCCCAGTTGGAGTGGAGCGGCATTCCTTGGGATATACAGTCCAAGGCACATGGTCCCCCCAAGAGACCAGTTCACATATTAATGTTCTAGAGATGAGAACTGTCCTACTAGTGTTGCAGACCTTTCAAGATGATGTTCTAGGGACTGTTGCGATACAAACCAACAACATGTCTGTAGTCTGGTACATCAACAAACAGGGGGAAACCTTATCTTACTCCCATTGTCGAGAGGCAATGAGAGTGGGGTAGCAGGTGATCAACTCCAACTGCTTTCTTATGGCAATGCGCATAATGGGGAAATCCATCATACTAGTGGACAAACTCAGCAAGTCCATTTTTATGCCTCACAGCTGGTCTCTCAGTCAATGAGTGGCAGAGAAGATTTTTCATCATTGGGGTCAACCTTTCTGCAGTCTGTTTGCATCTTCCCACAAAAACAAGTGCAGCAGGTTTTTGCCATAACCCCCACCCCCCCCTCAAGGGGAGTCACTGAGAGATGCTCCATGTTTAGCCCTCTGGTCTCCTTTATGCTTATCCCCTGTTACCTCTGATTCCAAAATTCTTACAGAAAGCACTTTGGTTGAAGAGCTCAGTTTATCATCATTGTCCCCTTTTGGCCTCACCAAGTTTAGTCTCCCTTCCTTTAGTGTCATCTTTGATATCCTCCATGGATACTGGACCCGAGTCCAGACATTGTCTTGTATCCCTTCAGGATAAAGCATCCCAGTATTCTAGGCCTCAAACTAACTGCATTGATTCTCAAATTCCTGTGATAGCTAGACAGCCCAGGCTTTCCTCCCAACTCCAACAAATACTTCTGTCTTCCCAGGAAGCCTCTACAAGGAAGATCTACAAGAGTAAATGGAAAACATTTTCAATTTGGGCTCTTCAAAAGGAAATTGACCCTTTCACTGCTCCTATGTTATCGGTTCAGGAATTTTTAGCATCTGTTTTTCAGGATGGTGCTAATTTTTCTGTAGTCAAAGTACAGTTAGCAACCATGTCTAATTTTCACTTAGGAGAAAAAGCATCCTCTTTAGCTCCTTCAAAATTGTAAAGATTTTTCTAAAGTCACCTTCTTATTTAGTTCTCCAGTGAAAGATCCATTACCTCCTTGGGATTTAACAGTCGTACTTCAATGGTTGACCCAACAACCCTTTGAATCATAAGCAAAGTGTGATTTAAATTTTTTTCTTGGAAAACACCATTCTTAGTAGCTGTTACATCTGTGAGGTGAATTTCTGAACCCCAAGGCTCTATCTTCCAAATCCCCTTGCATTGTTTTTCACAAAGACAGAGTTACTTTATGAACCAATCCAGCCTTCTTACCAAAGTAACATCTGAACTGAATATTAATCAGACAATTCATTTGCCTGTTTTCTTCCCTAATTTTTCAAATAAAGGAGAGTACATGCTATATCCTTATGATGCACAGAGGCAACCATGTTTTTATCTACACTGAAGAAAAGATTTCAGGAAATCAGAACAGCTGTTTGTTTCATTTTCACCGAACAGATTGGGATCACCAGTTTCTAATGCTACCCTGACCAAATGCATTATAGATTGCATTTATTTTGTATATACTCAACAAGGCCTCTCCTTATCAAGCCTCCTATAGCACATTCTACTAGATCCATGGCAACTTCTTCTGCCTTCTGGTGTAGAACTTCCACGGATGACATTTGTGCAGCAGCTACTTGGTCTAATACTCATACCTTTATTGCTCATTACAAGCTAGATTTGACCTCCAGAAGCAGAGCTGCTTTTGGTTCACCAGTTCTCCAGTATATCCTTCCATGGGGACCACCCAAGATTCACAGAGCTGGAGAGACTGTCCCACACTTTCAGGAAGAATGAAAAGGACGACATCAGGTATTAACTATGCATTTGTGTTGTCCGTTTTCATTCTTCCTCAACTCCCCATCTCCTTTCCCTTTCCCTTCATTTTCTGGAGTGACTCTGGCTAATATGGAACCTTTTATTTCAGGTTTGAAACCAATCTTTGCTGTTCTTAACTTCCTCTTGCTCTATATTATGAGCTATAAGGCAGCAAACCCGATATGAAGTATTGTTAGCTGACTGGGCTATTAGGAAGAAACTCAAGAATTGATCCGAAAGTCTAGAGTATGCACCAAGTCGGATCTGGGGTCAGATCCAGTACCCACACATAGAGGAAGAATAAAAATGGAAAACACAGATGCATAGTTATGGTGAGTACATAACTTTAATTTCATCAACCCCATAGTTTTTTCAGCACTGTATAAATGCACAGCTAATGCACATTTAAAACAACCACATGCTCGCTACACACACACACACACACACACACACACACACACACACACACACACACACACACACACACATACACACACAAACTGTGACATCCCTCCTGTGGACCAGTAATCAACACTAACACTGGACTGGAGAGAGAACAAAGATAGTTGCATGCAGAATTTCCAGATGGTGCTGTCTGCACCAAGCACAATTTCCCTTAAGAGCACACTTCTATCCTGGGGCTGGGTTTCTCCCTCTCTCACCAGGCCCCAAATAAGACAACACACTGACCACAGCGGTAGAGTTGAGTTCTCAAGTCGAGTGTTCCAAGCCAAGTCTTCCACCACCTTCTCTGTGAAACCAGTGCTGTGTGTCCCTTCTCCAAGCAGATGACACACGTGCTGTTTAAGATTTGATTATCTCACACACACACACACACACACACACACACACACACACACACACACACACACACATGCCTGGGAAAGGCTGGCACAGATTTATCAGCTATGCCCCTCTGCCCATCGTATAGGGTAGATACTGCCACCAGAGCACTTCAAAGCCAGCTACTCTAAGGCTCTTACCAGGGTATTCAATTGTACTTTGTAAAATTAATACTAATACAAATGGTAGCATTTGATCAATGCAGCAAAGCTTTCAGAAGCGGCCACAGTGTCACCAAATAAATATAAGTACTCTCAAAGGTTAAAATATTCTCTAAAAGGCCAGCCACAATGAAAAGTTTCAATGCATTTAATAATAAATAATAAAATAACATGACAATACTAAATATCTTTTTACAATAAGTACCAGAGTTTCAATCACAGGAAATATTAAAAATAACAAAGATTGAAAGATTCATGCAGATACAGAAAAACAGTACTTCACTAACGTCACTATATTTTCCTGACTGATCTAAAGAATTACTATTCCCTGCTTACTTACTAAAGTAAGGCAAGATATAGTGGGTGAGTGATCCTTTCTTGTCAGGTTTCAAAAACAGATTGCCCTATGACTTCTGTCTCATCTAGCATTAAAACATCATTTCAATGTTGGATTACAAAATGACATCACATACATCTGGTCACTTGACTTCTGGTTCCCACATTATCCAATTACTAGAAGCTGAGCCAGAATCTTGCACATATATGCTACCATACACACACATAGAGCTTTGCTAAGATGTGTTATAGCATCTGGAAGTTATAAAACCATTTCAAAAACTTCCACATTTCCAGGGTAGCAATTAGAACACCCCTAATAACAATACATTAGGATACTTAGTCCTGGTTTTAACAGACGTGTCTCTGGCTGCAATCAGAACTGTAAGATGCAGTCTTTATGGCCTAAATCTACATAATTTAATTACAGACTATTTTTCAAAGTTAGTTGGACTAAGATTAACCTCTTCTCTTCCAGTATCCACTGTTACATTATATTCATTTCAACAGTTACAGTGCAGTCTGATATACAAGTGCATTTCTTTTCTGTCCAGCAGGACCTACTGTTGGTATGTTTTTAACACAAGAAGCTTTACAGATACATTTTAAACACAAACATCAGTTTGATGTACAATTGACATAATTCTTTACAAAACTCCAGATAGCTATGTAGCTATGCTGGCATATGTTACACATCCACTGCCCTACTTCTCCTGGCATAGCTGGCAGTACCTCACATCATCACACATGCACACCCATACAGACACACACACATTTATATACGTATGTATATATATATATATATATATATATATATATATATATATATATTTATATATATTTATATATATATATATATATACACACACACACACACACACACACACACACACACACACACACACACACGTACAAATATATAAATATTAAATATGGGCATAGTGGAAAGTATTAAATAATCATTTCTTCAGCATGTTTGTACGACTGTAAGAGGGTGGCACAGTGGCACAGTAGATAGTTTTGTCACCTCACAACAAGAGTTTCTCCAATTCTTTTCTTGGCTGGGATGTATTCTGTTTGGAGAATGCATGTCCTCCGTCTGTTCACATGAGTTTCCTATGGATGCGGCGGTTTTCTCGCATATTCTAAAGACATGCAGCAGGTGGACTGGACTCTCTAAACTGACCATAGATGTAAATATGCATGAGAGTTTGTGGCATAGGAGTGCAGCAGTGGCAGAGCTAGCCGCCCAGTGGTGAGAATCTTGTCTCTAGATGATTGTCACTGTTGAAGTGACACTCTGACCTCATGTGCAAAAATGGGGAAAAGGAGTTGTGGAAAGATGGGTGGATAGATTGTACTACTATAAGAAATGCCAAATGCATGATATTCCAGACTCAGATTTGGGTAACTGTTGTTGAGTCAAATGGTTATGTGAGTGCAGTATTATGCATCGCTGTGGTGATGAAGTCATATTATAGAGAGGGAGTTTTTTTAATTTTTATAGTTTTTGCAGGAAATCGCTACTGGTGCAGTTTCTTGTTATGTCCTGCCAGTGATTTCTTTCTTATGGAAGATTTCTCCCATCTTTGAGTTTGTGCATATGACTGTGGAATTGGTATATATAAGTTTGGGAGGTGGAGGGGCTTGCTCCTGATATGTAGGGTACAGGAGGAGAGCATAGGCTTCCCATCTTGCAAAACACACTTTTTTTTTCATTTTCTGGGTGCATTTTTAATATTGTGAGTGTTAGTTTGAGTGCTGTCAGATTATGCACATCCTCTATATTGTGTGCAACGTTTTGGGATTTGTGAAAAAAAAAAAATAAATAAATTAATTAAACAGTGCTAGCAGTGAGGCAAGCCCCCCTGCACCTCCCGCTATTTAAATATACCAACTCCGAGATTGCACTACACTGTGGTAAAGGGAAATCATCCTGTTCTGCGCTCTGTGGAGATCACCATTCAGACCGTTCGAACTTTTAAAAGTTTAATAATGTGGTCTCGGCCTTATGAAAGTCGAGCTTTTAAAAGTTCAACCATCTGAAGAGAACTCACATATATATATATATATATATATATATATATATATATATATATATATATATATATATATATACACACACACACACACACACATATATATATTTATGTAATACAGTATAAATGTGTATATATATATATATATATATATATATATATATATATGTGTGTATATATATATATATATATATATATATGTATATATATGCTTATATGTGTGTGTGTATGATGCATATGTATATATAAATAGGGGTCTACTTCACTTACCCGAAATGCCACTATTTTGACATTCATAACACCGAGCCCATAATGACGAAACTGCATATAACCAAATGTTCAGATGTCTGTATGCCACATAACTGGCACATTTCCATTGTAGTCCACATTCCCCTTATCTTTGCTCTACACCGCAGTACATAGTGGTCTACACTCCTCGCAGCAATAAATGGCGGTCTGCACCCTTATGGATTTGTACTTCGTACTGACTCTAAAATGGTGGACATGTGTCAGGAAGCTCCTGGAGTGATTGGGAATATCTACCACACTGTTATCTTCCCAAAAATGTAAGGAGCTTTTAATTATAGATGGGTATTTTATATCATTTGGAGAGATGCAGAAATGCCAGATGTTATTGGGGATCCAAATATACGATTACGCAAAAGTGTAAGGGTAGAGCCATCACCATTGTAATGCCTGACAGAGATAAATTGGAGAGATTCATTGCACATCACCATGCAGGTGACCCTGGGGAGGTTGAGAGATATATGGTCTGTCATGATTTAAATGTGAGGGCTGAGTACAACAGACACACACTATGTTTACATGTGGAGGACGAGTTATCATCTACTTCTCTAGATACAATATACAATTTACCTCACAGGAAGGTACAGTTACAACAGATAGGATGTGTCAGGAGGAAAAGGGGCTTGAGGGATGGTAATGAAGAGCTAAGTCTACACAACATCGATTTTGATGAGTATCTGTTAAAAACTGGGACTTTCATTAGTAAAACAATGTCTGATGCTGAAATTGATAGCACAGTAGTTGTGTTTACTACTGTCAATAATTTATACAGCTTAAGTCAGCCCACTATATGGCTGATGGACGGAACCTCCTTTAGCAAAGGGGTAACCTGTAGACAGTTATGTAGTGTGCATAGATTGGTTAAGTATGGCAGTTACAGCAAGGCTGTCCCATTGTTCTCTCTCATGTCAAAGAAATCCTTAAAGTCTTATAATTATATGTGGCATTGTATCTTTCATTTGTTGTCTGAAGATGGATTTGAGGGTTCTATATTACAAGATCGAAGCTTTACTTAATCAAATAAGTAAAGCTCAAACTTGTAATGTCAAAATCGTAAATTGTCGCATGGCCGATTTAACCCAGGGAATCATTTTCTTTGGCCATTCTGTGGAGTATGCCAATTTCTCCAATTTAGAGCAATCTCGGAGTTGGTATGTTTAGGTAGGGGGGATGTGGGCGGCACAGTCCCCCCCACTTGATTTCGGATGTAAAGTTTTTTTTTGAAGTGTTTCCCTTGGTTGAATCGGCTGTTCGACAATTTTAGCTGTTGATATTACAAGACTGAGCTTTAGTTATTCGATTAACTAAAGCTTTGTTGTTGTAATATAGACGTAATTTGAGGTGGTTGTCTGATATGTGATGTGTGATTTCGAGGTGGCCGCAGTGAAGAGTGTGAGGCTGAATGTAACTGGTGCTCAATCCAAGGGCTATCTGTTTCATTTTGGCCAAAATTTGTGGAGAAAGGTTCAGGCACTAGCTTTATCTTAAACAACAACACTTGTGAAATATCATAAATAATAGCAACGACCACAAAAAAAACCAGTGAGTAACAGCTCAACTTTCTAAAATTTAATGAACAAACCAACTTCACTTCTCTAGCGCCTCGGCCAACAGCCTTTACAGAGTAAAAAATGTAAAACACATTCAAAGCAGTATATATAACAAACCCAACAATTAATATAATTAAACAATTAATTAATTATTCAATTATATAAAATTTGAACTTTTAAAGTTATACAGTCACATAAAACTATGCCAATTACATTCCTTATTAAGTCCATAAGGACTTAAAGTATTATATTTCATAATTAAAAGCGACTCTTTTTGTCTCAACACATTTTTTTGAAAGACAACATTATTAAAATGTAATGGTACATGTTCCAAAATAGAAACCTTCATACAGTTCAAATTACCATAGTGTTTATTATTAAAATGTTCTGAGATAGGACTATTCATTTTTCTATTTCTTACATCTCTAACATGTTCTTTTATTCTGTGGGACAAAGCCCGTTTAGTCTCACCAATATAATATTTTTTGCAAGAACAGAAAATAACATAAATAACTCCTGTACTAGAACATGAGTATCTAGCTCTGTTAGAAATTTTTTTCCATTAATTTCTTTTATTTCCATATTTATATATTTACAAATAGAGCAATTATTACAGGGAAAAGTTCCTATCTCATTGATATTAGTTAATATAATTTTTTTCTTCTCCTTATACACACTATGTACTAAAAAGTCTTGTATGTTTCTGCCTCTTTTATATGATATAACCAGTTGTACATTCCTAAGTGAAATAATTTCCTTTTTAACAAAATCCCAATATTCTCTTATTATACCATTAATCATAGGGGAGAAGTTGGTATATTTTGTTACAAAAAATAATTTGTCTTGATTCTGTTCATTATTATTGTATTTTATGGATCTATATCTATTATTTGATTTTTTATCATTAAACACTTCATTAAAACTATTCATAACACTCAATTCATTATATCCTCTATCAATAAACATATTAGCAGCTTTCAAAGCTTCATTAAAAGCTAATTGATCATCACTGCTAAGTCTTTTAATTCTAACAAATTCACCATATGGAATAGCTGTTAATGTATGGATAGGATGACAACTGGTGCCACACATTTTCCAATTCATTTGATCAAATTTTCTATGTATATTTGTAATTATTTTTTTACCATTAGTCCCAGTTAAAGCAATGTCTAAAAAATTAACTTTGTCTCTTATATAGGTATCATCAAATTTAATACCAAACTCATTATTATTTAATTCATTAATAAATGTAGTAGATAAATCATAACCCCCATAGCATATGAAAATTAAATCATCTATAAATCTATAATAACCAATAACATGTTTTATAAAAAATGGATGTCTATAAACGTATTTGTTTTCAAAAAGACCCATAAATAAATTTGCATAAGCAGGGGCAAAAGCAGCCCCCATGGCTGTTCCCTTTAGTTGTTGGTATAGGGTACCATTAAATTCAAAAATATTATGGGTTAAACAAAACTCTATAAGTTCCAATATGTAATGTGTTTTAGGGTTGTCACCCATAAAAAATAATATTGCTTCCAAACCAAATCTATGTACTATACTTGTATAGAGACTCACTACATCAGTGGTAATGAAATACATGCCTTGTAACCAACAAATATTCTTAATTTTATTAAGAAAGTCATAAGAATCTTTAATATACGAAGGCAGCTTAATAACCTCTTTTAACAGGTGTTCATGTAATAAACTACACAAATTGTATGTAAAAAAATCAAAAGCAGATACAATAGGTCGACCAGGAGGTCGCTCCAAATTTTTTATGTACCTTAGGTAGGCAAAAAAATTTTGCCACCTTACTATTTTTAACAATGATTTTACGGTCTACATCTAATCTTGTAAAATAGTGTAATCTAACACCCTTATTAAGTAGAGCTTTAAATTCCTGTTCCGCTCTCAGAAGAAAAGCAGTATCAATCACCAAATAAGAGTCCTTATCATTCAGATGTTTCATACACATATCATAATAATCACAGGAATTAAGAACCACTAACTTCCCTCCTTTATCGGACGGCTTAAAAACAATATCATCATTTCTATTTAACTGTTGTAGTTTATACCATTGATCTTTAGTTAAATTAAAACATTGCTTTTTACATAGGAAGTCTTCAAGTTCTTTCTCTAGTAAAATGTTAAGAAAAACATCAAATTTCTGAATATTCATATTTTTACAAGGGGGCACAAAACAATTACTAGTTTTTAAACTGCTGGTATCAAGCCAAGTATCAATTTTAGAAAGTTGAGCTGTTACTGTTTTTTTGTGGTCGTTGCTACTAGCTTTATCTTCCCTGTATAACAGTAATCCCTCCTTTCAGTTGGCTGTTAAGAGCTTGGCTGTGCTTGCTTTTGTCTAGGAGTGTGAGGTTCATGCTACCTTTCAGTTTGCTAAAAGAATCATTTTCTGTAGAAGGGAGGGAACTTCTAAAATACTTTGTGGACTGGTATGTGTATGGCAAACAAAGGAAATTTAATACCCGTACCGTGTCCTGTGTCTGCCACCACTATTCCTGGTTTCTTTTTGGAATGTGTGTGACTTGAATGAGTTGTTCTTGCCATGTGCCCAAAACTCCATAGAAGCATTGCATAGGAGACTTAAATGTCTGTTAGGTAGCAGAGGTACAGATTTATCTGTATTATTGACAGCTCTGGTGAGGGAACAGGATTGTGTGGATGAACTAAGGGTGCAAATGGCCACAAGATTTCCCCCTTCGCCGAAGAAAAGAATGCTCGCAGTGAGACATCAACAGTTTGAGATAGTGGTGGCTAGTAAAGAGTCTTATTCACCCTTACAATTTGTGAAAGCTATTGTGAAGTTGTTAAAAATGTAGTGTACCACTTTAATTCACTTTTCAGATGGATTTTGTAGTAGTACATCACTGGGATCACATAAGAGCTGCACGGAATCACAGGACATGTATGTTTGAGGAAAAATGAATGGGAGACTACACCGAAGAGGTGCTGATATACTTTCCTTTCAAGTAGGGAGCTGCTGATGCATGCCGGGACTACAGTATGCAAGTTGCTGAAGTTGTCAAGTATATATTTCTGATGCACTAAGACAGTAACACAGTGTCTTATTATGCATTGCTTTTCTGATGCTGGACATTCAGTTGCAAGTAAATCCATTTTATGCGTCTCCCTGAATGTTATGGTGTTTACTTATACATTTGCATTGCAAAGTTACTCAGTTAAGTGTTGTGGAAATAACAGGTTTGAAATTGGGTTGCACATTACATATTTTAACACTAACGGCATTAGGGTTTACAATGGCTTATATGTCTGTATTTTATCTGTCGGTGTTGTGAAGGTCGTTTTGATGTCTGTTGGTGTTGTGCACATTTGGTTATATGCAGTTTCGTCGTTATGGGCTCGGTGTTATGAATGTCGACATAGTGGTATTTCGGTTAAGTGAAATAGACCCATATATAGGTAGATATAGATAAAGGTATGTATATGTGTAGCTGTACTGTCCACTTGTATGTGCATCTGTTAGACTGGTTTCACTAGTCTGTAGTAGGTACAGCTGCCACCTCATGGCTTTGCAGTGTATTACTTTCTCCGTTTGACTCAGACACATTGAAACACAGACACACACACACACACACACACACACACACACACACACACACACACACACACACACACACACACACACACACGTGCATCCACACTTCCACACACCCACACACAGCAAGGAGTATGTGCTTATATTTTACAGTGTGGTAGGGCTGAGGCACTGAAAAGCTTATTGTAGCATAGCCTCAAAAATCGTAAAGGGTTAATGCTAGGCAAATGTAAAACATTTGACCTTGTCAGCCTGCTAAGGTCTTAACTAAGTTGATTATGAGCAAGACGTTTTCTAGAACTCCTCAGAAATTTCTGAGATTTTAGGGAAAGTAAGACTATGTAACTCTGAGAAAGGTGAACCTGGGAAGAACAATATATGTCCTTTTATTCTCATGTTGCAGTATTCAAAACCCTTGGATTATCCACTGCTAGCTACCTAAACATCCGGCCAGTGTACAAAAGCTACCAGTGATTGCTAGGTACGTGGGACATCTCACATTGCCCAAGGGTGCGCGGGCCATAAAAGTGATGTCTGCATGTACCTTTCCTCAGAACTTCTCTGCCACCAGTTGAACATAAGGTCTTCCTGTTATCTCTGCCGCCGGATCTTCAAATTTAAAAGATAAGTACGCTGTTGGGGACATTTTTTCGGATTTTTTTGCATCACTGCATGCTTTTTTAGGTTCACATCATCTAGGAAAGAAAAGTGCAGGTGCAGATGACAGATTCCCCATAAGGATGCCCATGAGCTCTGCCTGTTCTGCCTAAGACCTACACACGACCATCAGACTTGTGCAGTCTGTCAGGCCTTCATACCTAAGACACTCTGCAGTCATCTGCACACCCTTAATGTTTACTTAGAAAACCAGCTTCTTAAATGCCTGGCACTAGTGATGGAAAGGTCATCAGGTCAAACCGCAGCGCCACCCATAAAGAAGGCCAAAGTTTCCAGGCCTGAACCTGCTGCTGCAATTCCTCCACCTGATGTCCCTCGTGCAGCCCATGTTCGCCTGGAAGAATGTTCAGAATCTGCGGATGTAGGTACAGCGGGTACCGTTTGGGAGGCTGTATAGAACCTAGGGTGGAATGCTTACTGTGGAGGTCTCACAGACATTGGCCGACGACAGTGAGGAGGAACCTTGGCTTGTTACAGCCATCCAGACAAGGCTGTTCCATAGCTTCTGAGAAAACAGAATCTAAGTTTTCCTTTGGCCCTTCACCCTCTAGGCCTTCCCTGAAAAAGAAGCAAAAGACTAAATGCCCCCCCCCCCCCTGCAGAAGGCCAACCTGATTGGCAGGCCTTTTCCCAGAGCTTATTTAATGCTTTTATGGCCCTAAGGCCTGCTATGCCTGCTTCTCCACCAGCTGGTCCTCCACTTATTTGTCCCAGGCCTCAGGTAGAGGACATTCTCCAACCTGAAGCTGAGTATTCTATTCCTCAGACTCTTCTTTGGAGGATTATCTTTTGTTATGTGTCTCAGAATCCATCCCCTTTGATTATGCTTCTCCAGAGTAGGACTCTGCTGAAGCAGATTCCCCAGGAGAGGACCTCACCTTTTGTAAGACCGTCTCAAAAATGAAGGAATATTTTAAGTGGGATTCCTCTGAAATGTCAGAGGTCCAAAAAGATACTATTAGCTCTTACAGATGGACATTCCTGCTCCTTCTGTCATTCCTCCGGTCTTACCAGCCTTATTGGATGCTTTCAATGCAGCCTCTATGAATCCTGATTCCCAACCACCTGCCCCTCAAAGGTTTGACAGGTTCTATAAGGTCCCTGAAGGGGCTATATTCCTGCTTAAATGCCCTGTAGCAGACCTTGGCACCATTTCAGTTTCTGCAGATAAACTATCTAGACTGCTCCCCCTCCACCTCTGTCCTTCCCACAGACAAGTACAGAAAGGCAATGGAGCACATTGGCAAAAAAGTTTACACTTCTATTACCCTGGCCTTTAGGGCAGTAAATTACCAGGCGCATACGTCTAAGTATGCCCTAGCCTTCTTGACTCAGGTCACCAAGCTTTTGGCAGATCTCCGTGACTCACATTCCATGGCTCAAATATCTAGTCTCATCTCATTGTCTTCTCATATCACAAGACATTCAATTAGATGCAGCTATAATGCTCCAGAAGCCTGTGCCAGATCTGCAGCCTCTGCCTCTGTCCTTAGAAGATACTCATAGTTAAGACTGCAGCCCTTACCTGAGGATATTAGGGCCAAACTCCTGGACGCTCCCCTGGATAACTCTGCCCTTTTTGGGACTAAAGTGGCTGAGCTATTCAAGACTCTTCAGCAAAAGGGGAAGGAGCAAAAGGGGAAGGAGCTCTAGGACCTCGAACACTTGTTCATCTCCCGTATCCAAATTTTCATAGGAGCTACCCCTCCAAAACCCAGTTCATTAGAAAACACTCTGCTCCAACATCCCATTCTGGGAGCAGAAAGAGCACCAGGAAGCAGCAGACTCCTTCCAATCCTGCTCAGACTTTTGCCCAGAAACCTCAGTTTCAGGACAGGGCAGGTAGCCTGTGACTACCTGCCTTTGCTGTCTACCCCCCCCCCCCCGTCTCCATTCTCCTGTCGCTAAGGCTCCCTCACTGTCTTCCAGTTTGGCAAAGCATTACCTCAGAAAGATGCGTCTTGTCCATTATAGAAAAGGGTTATTTCATGACCCGGATCATCCAAAGACCAGCTCCCCCTTTTCCAGACAGTCATAGACAGCCTCCTTTCTCAAGGAACCATACAACCCATTCCCCTAGCAGAAAAGGCTTTTACTCCAGACACTTCCTAATCCCAAGGAAGGATGGACCATGGAGACCTGTCCTGGATATCTCCCACCTCAACCTTTTCTTACAAGTACCCACCTTTCGTATGCTTGCTCTCCAAACCCTCTTTCCCTTGGTAATGCATCAGGGATTTCTAGCCACCTTGGACATAAAGGATGCCTACGTACACATCCCTATAAGGTCCAACTATAGAAAATATTTATGTTCTTCCGTGCGTTCCTCACATTTTCAGTTCCCTGCCTTGCCCTTTGGACTCTCTACAGCTTCAATGGTATTCACCAAGTGTGTGGCTCCAGTGATTGCTTATTGCAGGATCCAAGGGATTCAAAAGTTTCCATACATGGATGACCTCCTAATGCAGGCAGAATGTTCCAGATCCCTACACCACCATCTACAAAAAGTTATCTCAGTCCTGAAAGCACTGGGATTCAACATCAATTACTCCAAGTCAACCTAAATCCCTCCCAGGACCATGTTTTCCTGGGGTGCAGAATAAGGACAGATGTCATGAGAGCATTCCGTCTACCCCAAAAGATGGAAAACCTAAAGCAATACCTATTCTTTGTCCTCCACACCACTGCTATAACAGCCAGGCAGTATCTCAGATTGCTGGGTCATATGGCTTCCACTATTCTTATGCTGCCATTGGCAAGACTCCATGTGAAAAAATTGCATTGGTACCTGAGGTTCAGATGGACCCAACACTCACAACCCTTGGGCTTCAACATTCCATTCCTTCCATGCCTAAAGAAGGAGATCCTTTGGTAGTTGGACCAAGTCACACTCAACCCAGGACTTCCCTTACAACCCTTTGCCCTAGTTCAGGAGATGTACACAGATGCCTCAGATCCAGGCTGGGGAGCTGCTTTGGGCAGCCTGAAAGTGCAGGGTACCTGGTCAGACACCTTCAGGTGGGAACACATCAACATCAGGAAAATGAGAGCAATCCTATTTCTCTTGAGAGCCTTCCAAACATATCCTAAAAAAGGACCCCTGAAATTGTTCACAGGCTACACTACAGTTGTATGATATGTGAGCAAACAGGGGGGAGCAAAATCCTACTTGATATGAAGACTTGCACTCCAAGCCTGGGATTTGGCAGCCCAACAGGGAGTCACCCTGCAGGCAGTTTATGTCCCTTCGGCACAGAACACTCAGGCAGACACTTTGAGCAGGTCCATGTCACAATTCCACAAATGGATGCTTCACAGGGATGTGTTCCTGGACATTGTCCACATGTGGGGTATATCACTACTAGATCTATTTCACTCCTCTGTTTGCCTCCCCTCTGAACAGACAGCTACCACTATTTTGGATCTGGCTACCCAGTCCCCTAGTGAGGCAACAGATGCCTTTTTAGCCTCATAGAAGGGGATGTTTCTGTATGCATTCACCCCTTCCCACTACTTCAAAAAGTGCTACTGAAAATCCAGCGGGACAAACCAAAAGTCTTATTGGTATCTCCCTTTTGGGCAGGACAGAACTGGTTCCCCCTCCTTTTGCATTTAGCCAGGGGCAGTCATCACAAGTTACCCCACAGAGTGGACCTTCTCACACAGGACAAAGGATCCCTAATCTATCCCCACCTGGAATCTCTGAACCTAACTCTGGGGGGGGGGTAGAATTTTGATCCCTTACAGACACCTTTACATCAAGGATATGCTAACAGTCCTGCAGGAGGCCAGGAAACCTAATACCAGGAGATCTTATTTGTCTAAATGGAAAAAAATTGTCCATGTGGTGTCTACAAAGACAGCTGGACCCACTTCAAGGTGAGATCCCCTTAGTGCTGTCCTATCTGTGTCAACTCTTGCAAGCAGGGTTGGCATATTCCTCTGTTAAGGCTCACCTTGCTGCTATTTTGGCTTGCCTGCCTCTTGACCAGCCTCTAGCATCCAGTCTTCCTGCAAAGTTATTCTTCAATGGAATACTGCATCTCAGGCCCCTCAGAAGGCTGGTTCCACCTCTATGGGACCTGAACTACATTTTAGAGAAGCTCACAGTTGTTCCCTTTGAACTAGCATCTAAAGCATCTCTGAAACACTGTACCTGGAAAACTGTACTCCTGGTGGCCCTGACATCAGCCAGAAGAGTGTCAGAGCTCCAGGCTGTCATGGCAACACCTCCCTTTCTCCTCTTCCATAAAGATAGAGTGACCCTGAGGACCATACCATCCTTCATGCCCTAGGTGGTCAATGAGCTGTCCTTAAACCAAGGTATTCACCTGGCCACCTTTTTTTCACATCCCCAAAATGACAGTGAGAGAGTCTTGCATTGTCTTGATGTTCCCAGACAGCTTATATTTTACATAGACAAGTCCAAGTCCATTAATAAACCAGAGCAATTATGTGTCTCCTTTCACCCCAGAGCTCTGGGAAAAGCGGTGACAAAACAGACCATTTCTGCCTGGATTTCCAGGGCTATATCCTTTTGCTAAACCTACCATGGAAAACATCTAAATTCAAAAGTTAAGGCCCACTCCACTTGAGCCATGGCTTCATCTGAAGCCTTCTTTAAAGGACTGGGCACTGCTTCCATTCTAGAGGCAGCTACATGGACATCTGTCCATACTTTCACTAAACACTGCAGACTGGATCACATCTCCAGATCTAGAGTGGGATGTGCTAGGGCAATCCTATATGGTTTCATGGAAAACAGTTCCATGCCACTGCCCTCTTCTTCTCTTTGAGCTTTGGCACACACCCAAAGGTTTTGAATACTACAATAAAGGAACAGAAGGACATAGAATAGTTGTGTAAAATCTTACCATAACTATATATGTCCTTCTGTTCCATGTTCTGTTCCATGTTGCAGTATTCATTCCCTCCCCCTAATCCCCCTTTTTAATTAAAAGTATCCCTTATTGGATGACACAGAACTTATACAGCTATCCTGGGGTTCAACTGGGACATTCAGTTCTGAGGAAAGATATGTGCAGACGTCATTTTTATGACCCGCACACCCTTTGCCAATGTCAGACATCCCACGTACCCAGCAGTGACTAGAAGCTTTTTTGTACTGGACAGACATTTGGGTAGCTAGCAGAAGATAACCCAAGGGTTTTGAATACTGCAACATGGAAGAGAAGGATATCTACAGTTGTGGTAAGATTTTACATAACTATTCTTTCTTACTCCTTGGAAGGAAAAGATTCTATGCTTCCCTTTTTTGGGGGGGAAAGGTCTATAAGGGAATGCCTGTGTGTATTGATGAAATGGTTCCTGCTTTGGAAAAGGAAAAAGCACTAATCTTAACTTTGCAGTAAATTGGAAACTAGCAGCATACTGAGGCAAAATGAAAGTTAGTAGTAGTTAAGGAAAGAAGCCTTTTATAGTGTGCATCTCTTGACAAGTGACAAAGTTTACTCTTTTTGTTTTTGAATAAAAGTAAATTGTATTTCTAAGTTATGATTTAAAGTAACTAGATCATGTAATAATAAAGGTATTGATGGTTTAAAAGAATAGGAACATAATTCAGAGACACCTTGCCTAATGTAGAAGTAGTAGTACACAAGGGATTTTTTATACTTAGAAGCCTCACTGCACAGTAATGCAGCAAGGCTCTAGTCATTGCTCAGTAGCATGAGGCATTACATTAATAATGGACACTGGGAGGTATGGTTTATGATAATGACCTCCCTGTGCTTCCCAAAGCATTGCCTTCCAAAGAACTTTACATAGTACTGGATTTTTCGATGTCCATACTACACAGCATTAGTGTAGCTAAGCCTCAGAATTATGTACGTGTGCACTATTTGTTTCTTAGGCAGAAGTGTTTTCTTTAAGGTGTAGTTAAGACAGCATTGTAGTTCTACAATTTTATCAGCAGTATGTACATGCAGCAGATAGGCTGCATATCAGAAAGGTTTGGTATCATTCAAAGCAAGGGAAAAGGGAATGTGAAACATAAATTTGTTAAATGTTGTGGTAAATTTTTATATTTCTTGCTTGTCAGTAGTTGTTTGTCTTTCGGCTTTTCCCGGTTAGGGGTCGCCACAGCGGAACTCCGGTCCGCTAATGATTGGCAGTAGATTTTCACGAACTCCGAGGTGCCAGCTCGACATCCAACCTTTAACGAAGGCACGCCCATTTACGCATGTCTTTCGAACGCCACCCAACCGTGGGGAGGACATGCAGACTCCACACAGAAGCCACTCCGCACACTCCAGCCGAGAATCGAACGGGAGAATCTCTTGCTGTGAGGCAACAACGCTATTGCTGCACCACCGCGGCTATTGTATATTTCTTGCTTGTCAGTAAGAATAGTAATTATGGGTCTCATATTTACTTGTAATCCAACTGCAAACTTGTTTCCCCTTTCTCTCTTTATCCATGCCAATAAACATATTCAATATGTACTGATCATGTTATGTCTTTCGGGAAAGAGTTAATGTTTTCCATTGCTTGTCAGAATGATTTCTTCATTCTTCCTACTTAAAATTTTGCATGAGGCCTGTGTCATTGTATGTCTGAATGTTGTGTCCTTGGATCTTTGATGTCTGCTGCTAGTAAGAGTTACTTTGACTTATGCACCATGTTTTCGGAGAGTAGCCACAATTCATTACTGATTCAGTACATCATAGCTCAGCTGTTCCCATAAAATTTTTTCTGTATGTTGCATATGTATTTTAGACGAATAGCTGTGTTTCTCTAATAATTATAAGAATAATAGCACAGCAAATGGCACCGTGAAAGTAACAAGAATGATAGTATGTCAAAAATGCTGTGGAAAGTCAGGTGTATAATAACCACTTTGAAAATTGTACCTTTCAGAGATGGTCCTTTGTTCTGAATAAATATTTGATCTTTATTTCTGTGGTGATCCGCTCTTGGACCTTCATAGTTAAAAATTAAAAAAAAATAAGTAATATTACAACTGTGCTGTCAAATTGATCTGCTAACTGCAGTTGTTTAAATCAAAGAAACAATAATGTACTTAAAGTTAGATAAGTGAAGTATGTTGTCCAACTTAAGTGATGGCTTAATTCATTATTGAAACTCAGTCCAAAAAGATGCGTGACTTTCCAATGAGCAATAAAATGAAAGTAGAAATTCAAACAAATAAATCCATGTAAGTTAGCAAATTGTTTATTCCAAACGAGTAAGCGCTTTTGCCAAAGGCTTCTTCAGACTCTTTACACAAACTAAAACTTTGAACATCACTTTTAAAACCAACAAAAGCTTGTGATAGGATCTCTATAATCACATGTTTCCTTCATTTAAAAATACAGTAACCCATTAAACTCAGTTCCATGAATGTTACCTTGTTCAGCTAAGAAAAATACTGGTATATTAAAAGTAAGAACTGAATAGTTCAAAATAAACATACATAAAAAACATACATAAAAAACATACATAAAAATGCATCGGTGCCCAAACATACATTATATTATATTAAACAATTGAGTATATCTCAGAGCCTTGTCATATTTACTTATCATCTCATGGTGCTTTAGGAAAATCTCGTACTGAACTTTCAGGCAGTATATATCAAAAAGCCATTTCAGACTTGGTTAGTATAACCCAAACTGCTTGTAATGCACATATTTACAAAGTGTGACTTTAGATATTTCCGTGTTTTACTGGAAGTTCATACTATCCAGAGTAGACTCGTAAAACAGTCAACAATTACAGGTGGTTAAAAACTTGTATCACATTAGTTAGGCTATTCTCGTATAAATCAAAAGTTAAAACAGTTTTTCAAAATTACTTATTTTCTGCAGACTCTGAAACGCTTTTAAAAATCACAGCACAACAAAGTATTCCTTGTGCGTATGTGCCTGGTTAATTCTTGAATGCAAAACAAAGAATGCTACTGTGCGCATTTACGCACCATAGCGTTCATAAAAATAAACATTGTGTCTATTTAAAAAAGCCGATTAGGCTTACAACAGGCATAAGTACATGACGAGCTTTTCAATAGCTGTCCATTAGTTCATGCCTTAGTCTCTTCAATCTCCGTTAATAAACAGGGACATTTGACATTTCAGGATGTGAACGTAACTTACAAAAATGTGGGTGGAAGAATGCTTCAACAATAAACGAAGCAACAAAACGTCTATATGGAAACAGAGCAATATCTTAATAATTAACTTGACTCTCGTACAGATCCACAATGGTGGAAATAAGCACACTGACTTAAGCAACCATTAATTGCACTTTATAATTGTTACATCCTTGATACCCAAATTTAAAATATAGACATTGTGAAATGTTAAAACTCTTATGTGGTGAAGCGGAAAATATAGGGAAGGAATACATGAGGGGGAAAGGGGAAAATGGGAAGTATTTTGGCACATATATTCTGTTAATCCCGAATGGCATCCTGAGGTGTCTTACATTAGTTTTTATAAACAGTACTTTTCAATACTAAATATATGTGTGCAAAGATTCATTTCTTATGACAAATGTTGAAAGTATATGAAATGCCTACAATATGTCTGAGTATATAGATAGGTCATCTACACCATGGTCATAATGTTGTGAGGAAAATGTACCTAACTAATGTGGAATTTAGAACAGTTAGTGGGAGATCTCTTTACCTGCGTAATCTTCTACTTTTCAAAAATGGCTTTATTTGGATTTTATCGTTAAGGCCTGGTGGTTTATCGGACCTTAATCTTATGATCCATCATAGGCACATACGCGCAAGGAATACTTTGTTGTGCTGTGATTTTTAAAAGCGTTTCAGAGTCTGCAGAAAATAAGTAATTTCGAAAAACTGTTTTTAACTTTTGATTTATACGAGAATAGCCTAACTAATGTGATACAAGTTTTTAACCACCTGTAATTGTTGACTGTTTTACGAGTCTACTCTGGATAGTATGAACTTCCAGTAAAACACGGAAATATCTAAAGTCACACTTTGTAAATATGTGCATTACAAGCAGTTTGGGTTATACTAACCAAGTCTGAAATGGCTTTTTTGATATATACTGCCTGAAAGTTCAGTACGAGATTTTCCTAAAGCACCATGAGATGATAAGTAAATATGACAAGGCTCTGAGATATACTCAATTGTTTAATATAATATAATGTATGTTTGGGCACCGATGCATTTTTTATGTATGTTTTTATGTATGTTTTTATGTATGTTTATTTTGAACTATTCAGTTCTTACTTTTAATATACCAGTATTTTTCTTAGCTGAACAAGGTAACATTCATGGAACTGAGTTTAATGGGTTACTGTATTTTTAAATGAAGGAAACATGTGATTATAGAGATCCTATCACAAGCTTTTGTTGGTTTTAAAAGTGATGTTCAAAGTTTTAGTTTGTGTAAAGAGTCTGAAGAAGCCTTTGGCGAAAGCGCTTACTCGTTTGGAATAAACAATTTGCTAACTTACATGGATTTATTTGTTTGAATTTCTACTTTCATTTTATTGCTCATTGGAAAGTCACGCATCTTTTTGGACTGAGTTTTACTAGTGTTTTAGCGTGAGTATCCTACCTCAACTAACAGCAGCTCTGAGTTTTGGATTTGTTAATTCATTATTGAACAAAACCAAAGGTGCAACTGGTGAGATAGCCAGGAAACCAAAAGAGAAACCAACAGTTTAGTGCTTTCATCCACAGTTTTAATATGTGAACTTCTTCAGAAACAAATACACATTAAACCCAGTTCCTTAAATATACCACAATACAGGAAATGACATCAAATTCATTGTTAATTGTTAATTAACATAAAATACATTCCAATTAAGTCCAAGTTCCTGTAGTTGTTTCCAGTCCTAGAACTACTTTGAACCAGAATTCTCAGGAAGAGTTGATTTCTCTGATCGTTAAAATTGTGAAAGACACTCTTCATTCTGATATATCTAAGGAAAATGCTCCTGTTACTGATTTAGTCGACCCTGGCTGTGGATCGGTTTCATTATCAAAAAGGACAGAAAAATCATCCCTGTCTACCATTGTTTCCAACGCACCATTGAGAGATGCAGGAAGTGACGTCAAAGCCACTACAAGTGGTTTAGTTCCTGCATTGGCACCTGCGTCTGTTACTAACAGCACAGCAGTTATTGAGACGAATGTTTGGAAGTATGTTTGAAAACCACACAACAATCCATTTGCGGATATACAAATTAACAGTTTGGACTTCACACCAAGTAAGTCGTTAATGGATAATGTTCATTTAGACAATGTTAACTGTAGAAAATCCATTTATGAACTAGAAAAAATGGTTTTTAGACATGTTACGTTGGAATTAGAGATTTCCTATTTAAGTGAATGTATCACCAGGAAACTTGTGCCTCAAGGTTTACGAATGGTCAAATTTCCAAATTGTGTCACCGCTGGTGACGAATTGAGTGTGAAGTTGATAGAGCTTTACAATAACACCGGTATTGCTATGATGGGTTTACTAGTAGCGCATTACAAACATGAACTTGTGACCATTAAAGAAAAGATCAAGCAACTAAATGAAAAAATTAAGAGTTTTAGTTGTTTTAAAGATCACATTATTTTGTATAACGGTGTGGAGGCGAAGGCTTACCGACACCAGGCATTCATTGTAGCCAGGAAACAGAACAAACTCAAAAGAGACATGTTAGCTTACCAGTTGAAACAGGCCTATGTGGTGCAAGATAGGGTGGAGGAAGTTGTGAACATCACCCACCAAAAAGGTGATACTTTATGTTCAACTTCAGACAATGAGGCAAATGGGGTCTCTAAAACAGCTTCTACATCAGCTGATACCCACTCTGGTAGCGTGGGTTCTAATACAAACAACAATAACAATGGACAAATGAATGTTATTACTAAAGAGGGTGGTGTTATTTCTGAAAATTTCAATGAACATTCTATAAATCACTCTCAAGTTAATTATGCACAAGTAGTAGCTAATGGTAAACAGTCACAGAATCAAGGCCCTTTTCGTTTGAACACCACACTGAACAAACAGACTCACAGGTGGAACAATGCATCCCACAACAAGTGGAAGGGGAAAGGGAAGGAGAAATACCCCAACCAGAGGAAATACAAGTGAAAAATCATAGACACATTGATGATTTTTGTATTAATGTAACTAATTTGTCCAGTGTGGCTTTATCAACTGAAGTGGTTAACGTCTTAAAGAAAGGATTTTCTTTTATACCTAACAATAGAGTTAACATTGGCAAGCTGTTGGTAGACTTTAGACTATACTTGAGAACTCAATTTATGGTATATCATGCATGATGTATTGGCTACACCACAGGTTTCTTCCATTTGTGGACCTAGGAAGGCTAGTACTTTTAATTCCCCGTTGCACACTACTCTTCAAGTTTTCCAGAATTTATGTGAAAACGAATTTAGGAAGATGAATTGTCAGTTGTATGAGGGAAATCTTGGTCAATCTGAAAGACTAAGCTTTACATGAATTGTGTAATAATTCTAGCATTAGAACTATGAAGGCTGATAAAGGGGGTAAGATTGTGGTTATGGACACCACTCATTACCACAGCTTAATGTTAGATATGTTGCATGATAGTGAAACATACAAGTTGGTCCGTATCAGTTTTTCAAGAGTCGATACTTTGTTGTTTGACATGTTCAGCCAGGGTGAATTAGATCACCAGAGTTATGAATATCTTTTGGTTGAACATCCCAAACTGGCCACTTTATTCGGTATTCCCAAGTTACATGTTGACAAACATAATCCACCCTTCAGACCTATCATTGCAGCAAAACATTCTAAAACAGAAAATATATCTGTTTGGCTTGACCACATATTAAATCCAATTGTGCAGAAATCCAGATTTTACAATAGGGATTCCTGGCATTTATTGGAAGAATTATATTATCTTAATACATCTTTGGAATTGGTCAGTTTTGCTACACTTGATGTTAAGTCTTTATATACATCGATCAAGCAGGAAGAGGGGTTAGATTATCTTACGGAGTACCTTACTAGGTACACAGATGTTGACAGTGTTATGGTCAACACTATTTGTGGCCTTATGGAGCTTGTGTTAGACAACAATTTTTTCAGATTTGATAAATATATTTACAAACAAATATCAGGAGTAGCTATGGGGGCTAGAGTGGCACCAGCATTTGCCAACCTTGTGATGGCCAACTGGGAACTCAAATTTTTGGTAAATCATTCTAGTTTTACCAAAGTGCTTTCCTATTTTAGATTTATAGATTTACTTTTTGTATAGACTGGTACTTCAGAGGAATTTTCTGCATTGGTAGACGATTTGAATCAGACCACACAGTTTTTGGAGTTCAAAATGAGTGGTTTTGGTGACAGTGTTCCCTTCTATGATGTCCTGCTTAGTGTAGACAAAATTAGCAACAAGTTTAGTAGTCAAATTTACAGAAAAGAGGTTTTTGCCAACAAGTATCTACATAAGGATAGTCTACATCCTACACATACGAAAAAAGGTGTTGTCAAGGGCCAAATTATTTGTTTGAGCAGGCTCACTACGGATGACAACACATTTTTCAGGGAAATTGGATTTTTACAATCCTTATTTCTCTACAGAGGTTATACAGCAGAATGGATTAACAATACAGAGCAAGAAGTCATGTTGTTGAGGAAGGGTGTTGCCAAACCAATTCTTTTGTCTGGTCATATGGGTATAAGTTCTAGTTCCACTATTTCTGATATTTATAACACTTTCAATATTGCGGGCGGCCACGGTGGTGCAGTGGTTAGCATTGCCACCTCACAGCAAGAGGTTCTCCGGTTTGATTCTCGGCTGGGGTGCCTTCTGTGCAGAGTCTGCATGTCCTCCCTGTGGTTGCGTGGGTTTCCTCCGGGTGCTCCGGTTTCCTCCCACATCCCAAAGACATGCTGCAGGTGGATTGGACACTCTAAATTGGCCCTAGGTGTGCGTGTGAGTGTGCCTTCTGTGCAAGGTTGGGCGCCGGGCTGGCAACTCGACACCGTAAAACTCCACTGCCATTCAATGTGCGGACAAGGTGATCCGCTGTGGCGACCCCTAACCGGGAAAAAGCCGAAAGAAGAAGAAGAAGATAACACTTTCAATATTGCCTTCCCTTTACCCATTGTCAACGAAATGTGGCTTATTAAATACATAATTATCAACAATTGGAAGGTGGTGTTGGGCAACAAAGAATTGGTTGATACCCTGGGGGTTAAACCCACATTCACCTACAAAAGGGTAATTAATTTAAAGTCCATGCTTGAGGCAGACCACAACACACATCAGGACAACATTAGGGTTGTCAGCATTAAGAGGGGTACATATGCATGTAACAATTGCAGAGAGTGTAGATTTATTAGTAATAGTACTTCTGTATTTATTAGATTTTTGAACTACACTATCTGGGCTAAAGGTTATTACAATTGTAATTCAGAATATGTAGTTTACATTGCTAATTGTGTATCATGTGAACATTATTATGTAGGTAAAACTAAAAGGGCTTTGAAAAAGAGAATTTTTGAACACAATTTAGCCATAAAAAACAAAGACAGGTTCAATTCTTTGGCCAAACATGCAACAGTTTGTAGGGATTTCAAGAAATTTGAGTTCTCAGTGTTGGAAAAGATTCACACTAGTGAGTATGGTGGGGATTTAAACAATGTTTTGGAGTGTAAGGAATCATTGTGGCAACTTGTGTTAGGGGCTGATAAGTTCCCTGGCTTGAATGAGTCTATCAATTTAAAGTGTTTTTTAATATATAGATAGGTTTGTAGTTTGCCTTTTAATATTTTTATCACAGGAAATATTTTTACATTTATGTCTTCATTTTATTTCATTTCATTGAATTTATTTGGTTGAGTTTATTGTCATTATTTTTTTGCATTTGATTTTTGCATTTGATTTTGACTTTATTGGAATGTATTTTATGTTAATTAACAATTAACAATGAATTTGATGTCATTTCCTGTATTGTGGTATATTTAAGGAACTGGGTTTAATGTGTATTTGTTTCGGAAGAAGTTCACATATTAAAATTGTGGATGAAAGCGCTAAACTGTTGGTTTCTCTTTTGGTTTCCTGGCTATCTCACCAGTTGCACCTTTGGTTTTGTTCTATAGTTCTACAGTTCTTAGTTTGTTTGTTTCATTCTTAATTCATTATTGTTTGTTTGCCTTAACAGCAGTCAGAGGGTTGATTAATGTTAAAAAGGACATTAACTGTATTGCATGAGGAAGTCTCTTATGAGTATTGTAACACCTTCAGTATTAACCCCCCCCCCTCCCCAAGTCTTGATGACTCGCTGCAAGGATCTGTTTTCACACTATAACATGCTTGAATGTATGGGGGTGGAAAATCAACAAAAGAAACAGTGTAAAATGACAAGATGATTTTAATTTCTGTGCCCTGGGTATAGTTAATTTTGGCAACATGAGATATACAAAAGTTCAAGAGGGTAGCTATTTTCCATGCAAGCAAAGTGCTTTTCCACTACTGTATAACTTTCTAATGCTTGTTACAGAGATCTAGTTCTGATTGTTATTAATTGCAGTGAGCATACCTCTCACTACAAGAAATCTGGACATAGCCAGAAAAAAAATGGGGGGGGGGGCAAAGGCCCAAAAATAGGGACAGAATTTAAATATTGCTCCTGTAAACTTAAAAAGTTACTAGAATAACACATTTTGCATAATTGTGTATTTTCTGAAGGATATAAAGTCTGAAACTCATGTCTGTCATTATTTAGTGAATTCATTTTTCAATAATTTTCTAGAAAACAACACAAAATTTTATGAGGAATAGACACCAATAGTATGAGGCAAAAATCTGGACATTCTGCGAAAATCTGTACAGTTGAGAGGTTTGAAGTGAGACTAAAAGTCTCATCCTTGGCTATATATAGTCTCTCTCCAGATTCCACATAGACCACTAGTGAGGATACAGTTTAGTTGCAAGCATCTTATGCCATCTCAGAGTTCATTTTCAGAAGTAACTTTAACAGGACTAGACAAACTGATGTCATTTCCTATCCTTCAGTCCATCTGTTCAGTATGTTTTTTCCTGTCAGTGTATCTACAGAGACTGGTAAGAGCAACAAGCATGTGAATGTCTGTGAGTGGTTACTTAGCATCAAAACTGTTGGCGCTATACCTAATTCTCTAAGGGATCACTGCACACTGTTTACTGTCTGGTCACACAGTAAGGTCATCGTCACTATACCTTTTCTACAAAGGCTACTAACTTGGATCTGGTCAAGTTCAGTAGCTTGTCCATGCAAGTCACTTGTCCCCCCAAATATTTAGATCTGGGCAGTCCTGTTAATTCATTAAGTCATTTTGCAGTATGCTTAGCAGCCTTGCACTCTGAAAAAAGGCAAAAGCTAGTACCCTCTTATTTGCTCTGCTGTGATGACACACGTCTAAAAGGGATTATGCATTGAAGGTCAAACATAAAAAAACAGTGTGTCTATGAAGAACTTACAAATAAGTTTAAGATACTTTTTGTCAGTAGCATTAAGTATGCCCTTTGTAACCAGCTACTGTAAAATAATAATAAACAACCCCTTAAATATTCTAGATCTTTGTCTCAAAACTGTTACACCTTGGGAGAATGTCACAGAGTAGCACTCTGCCTAATGCTATTTCTGTATACATGTAGTTAATAATTTATTGATTATTATTTTATCATTATTCAGTAAGAAGTTCCAGTTTCCCCAATTTGTATTTACACCACTGCACATCTGCTTGCTTCCCTTATTATATAATTTATTCTGATATTGCCATCACTGATCTGGAAGCTATTTAGTACACTACAACCAGATGCTTTAGCAACTGATCACTTAACCCCTGTGCTGGAACATACCTCTCAACTGTGGATTTTCACAGAATGCCCAGATTTTTTTCTCTATTATTTTGGTCTGTTCCTCATAAAAATGTATGGTTTTCAGGCAAATCATTTAATAATGATAGATATTTGAGTTTCAGACTTCACATCCTTCAGAAAAATGCATGCTAATGCAAAACCTGTTATTCTAGCAATTTTCTAATTTTGTAAGAGCAATATTTAAATGTGCTCCTATTTTTGGGCCTTTGTCCTCCCATTATGCTTGACTTTGTCCAGGTTTCATGTGCTAAGAGGCTGAAATGTATGGCTGGAATGCCTAAGTATTGCAGCTGAATCCATTTAGTACTCTGATTTTATATCAAATGGCCCCCATAAAAGAATCTGTATCCCAATTTACTGTAAATCTTCTCTTCTCTTCTCTACTCTTCTCTTCTCATCCCTATTCACAAAAGTAGTCATTCTGCAGAACTACATTCAGAACTGTTGCCCTGGTTTCTCCATTTGCAGAAAATCTTGTGTGCGACATCTATGTATACCTTATAATACACCTTGAATCCAAAACAAGAAATGTTTGTCAACCCCCAGAATGGATTCTATCCTAATTATAGCCCATAATTAGCTTCACTTGAATTCACATGTCATTTAAGAGTCCAACTCATTTCTAGTAAACTAGGCAGTACAGTCTTTTTGAGCTATCAGAAGCCATTAACACTGACAGTCACAATTAGTAACCTGTGATGAATAATGTACCCCCCCTCACATGCTATTAATTGGTTCAAAAGCTGAGTAAGAAAATGTTTTTTAATTAGATATAAAGATGCTGTTTCAAATTTTTGGGGCAGTCAGTATCGGGGCCCTGCAGTGTTCTGCATTAGGCATGTTACTCTTCAATGTATTCATTAACAGTATGTCATAATGCTGGGTTATGTCAAAATTAATACAGTAAACAGATGATTCTAGTCTGCTTTTATTACCTTCTACCATTGGTGAAGTAACCACCTATCTCCAGAGTAGTGTAGTAGGGGTACAGAATTGGATTTGAGCATTTGGTCTGCTCTTGAATGGTAAGAAAACTATAATCATAACTTTCTTAGTGTGAGCAACTCAAATGCTACCTTCACCATTAGACTGTGAAATCGTTTAATGTCCATATCAACAACATTATCTTCAAAACTAAAGAATAACTCTGACTGCTTTATTAGCTAAAAAAATCTCTTCATCACAGTCCACACTTGAACAGTCACTGCTAAAGCATGCTTATTCACAGCTATAACAACAAATCTTCTTTTCACATTTCTGTCTAAACTTGTACAAGAGCTGTAATAGTTCTTTCAAGATTTTGTTCTAACATTCCAAGTTTCTGTCATCACCTCACACCTCTACCTCCCAATGCAAGAAATATGGATGAAGACAAAAATAATGGGGGGACAAAGGCCCAAAAATAGGAATACATTTTAAATATTGCTCCTTTTAAACGTGGAAAATTGCTAGAGTAACAGGTTTTGCAGTATGTATTTTATGAAGGAATGAAAAGATATGATATCTGAAACTGTAGTATCTGTCATTATTTAGTGTTGTTTAGTGACCACAATCCTCAATGATTTGCCAGAAAACTGCACATTTTATGAGGACCAGACCAAAAAATAGGAGACAATTTTTCATGGGTTTAATTTCGTCTCCAGTCAAGTTTTTACCAGCCAACAAAGTTTAATGAATAAATACATGAATGTATGCTTTTTTGTTTTTGTTTTTTTTTTTTTTTGTTTTGTTTTTTTAACTTGCAATGCAAACTGTAAAGGTGTTAGATTTTACTTTTATAAAGAAATGATATAGCCTAAAGCTTTATGTTGTAATTACAGGAAAAGACTTAAAAGACTAGAAACGGACTCATTTGTGAAAAACAGAAACAGAGGAGACATATGAAGTCAAAAAGATTATGAGGGCCAGAATAAGAAACTGTGTTTTCTGAGAGAGGATGACAGGAAGGAGTCATTACACTTGCATAGCTGGGGAGAATTTTAATGGAGTAGGAGCGACCATTGTTCATAGAGAAAGAATGGAGAGTTTTCCATGATTGTAACATTAGGTATATTTTAGATCAGATTGGCAGACCATTGATTGGAATTCAGTAGGTTTCTGGGTAACTGTAAAGATAATGTATTCAGGGTAAGTGTTGACAATATGTTTGTCTTGACAACTTAGCTCTGTTACATCATGTTATGATATGTAACTACCACAGGCAGCTGCCTTCAGAATTATTGGAAACTTTCTTTCAGAAGGCTTAAAAAAAGAAAGAAAAAGAGTGATGTGCAGAATTGACACCATTTACCTGATGTTTTGTTGTAATTACAGATGTCATCTTAGGCTTGGACACCCCAACAGTTGTTGGAATTGCGTTTGCAGCATTTGTAATTGGTGCCCTTTTGACAGGAGCATTATGGTATATTTATTCCCATACAGGTAAGGCTCTTATGTTTTCAACATATTAAATCTGACATACTCATTTTACTTGTAAGTTGAAGGATTTGCTTATTAGCTTAAATTATTTTTGCATGTGAATGCAGCACATTGTTCCATTTCCATGTGTGTGTGTGTGTGTGTTTGTCTTTTGCTAATTAAGATGCTTTATGTATCAGTTTTATGTATAATAGGTGGAAAAGCCTGTCATATATTTTTCTTTCTTTCTTTTCATCTTTGAAGTTAGCTGCTACAGGTTTTTCTGCACTACTGTCATTTAGTACAGGGAATTATTCTGTCTCTTTACAACAGTTTGGGAGAGACAAATCCGCTGAGGTTGTTTCAGACCCCTTGGACCTTCATGTTCACCTGCCTGGTCCCTCTGATGAGACTCCACGGGAAGCTGATAAGGACCAGAAACACTGAATGTCCTGCCGGGACTTCAGACATTTTTAGCTAGGAAGGGAGAACCTCACTTTACTTTACTTAAGGGTGAGGGAGGAGTTTCTTGATAAGTAGCTAGTTCTTTAATGGAGGTCTGGACATCTGACTGTTTCTGTAGGACTATCAGACTAGAGACTCCAAAGAAAAAGTCTCCCCAAAAACTAAAAGCTTTTCATCTTTGATTTAATACTGACAACTTGAGAATCGTAATTCTATGTACTGTAGGCCAGTAAAACGTCAGTAATGCAGAGAAAGCGATAACTAATTGAAATTGTTCATGATATGGGCTATGGTAAAATAGATGTATTAGTGGATCTGCATAGTTAAGAATTTTAACACAATGCTGAGAGTTAAGAATTACAACAAATTATTTGAGTGTAACGTGTATAGACTCACAGAGTAGCAGAAAGCACAGAGGTATGATAGCTGCTGTTGAGATGTGAGGATGAATCAGCGGGTAAGTAGTATGACACATGATCACTACATGTGAAGGCTTGATATAGAGTTAGGCTGGCAGTGAAAAGCAGGGCATATGGTTATGGTTATGTACTATGGGGTTAATAAAGACCCCTAAAAAATAAAAAGTACATAAAGATCAACGATATGCCAATCAATAATGAATAAATAATAAAAGGATCAAAATTTAACTAGTAGCCACTAGTTGGAAAATTGTTACTAAATATAAAATTTTTTTTTTTATTATTAATACAACACATTAAACGAATAGTTAACTGACCCTTCCTACTCAAAAATGTGTTGGTTATCCTGTGGTCTAAAGTTGAGCCACCCTTAATTTAAGGACACTTAATATTTTTATTCTCATTAAGGCCAGGAGGTTTCCCAGCATCTAACCTGAGCTGCCATAGGAGCTTTCTGTACTCCAACCTGGTCTCCCAATCCCCACCTCTAACGTCTGGTACTACTTGCTCCAAAACTATAAATTTAAGTTCCATATTGGGACAAATATGAAAATGTTTGGAGAAAGCAAATTCAATTATTTTAACATGTTGAAACATTTCTATTTATTTAATTATTTACTAGCTTTTAATAATAATTTCACAGTATTTCACTTTGTATTTTGTGGGATTAGTGTTGTATGTTTTTTATAAGATTGTACTACTGTTTCTACATTTTAATGATTTCAGCACCTTTTTTAATGTTTATTAAGTATGCTAATTGCAACGTCAGGTGACTGACAATCAAATATTTAAAGAACAGATTACAATATGTCTGTATCTTGATAAAGCTCGGTATTAACCGAGCGAAAGCGCTTGATGTTGTTTTTCGTTCTGTTGTCGTGAAATAAATTACCAGTTTTCAATCACTGCTTTGGTTTTCGGTCCTTTCTGTCGGACATTTTTGGATTTACTAGTCTTGTTTATCGCTTCTGCAACATATCTTATTCTGATGTATAGATCCTAGCTGGCTTCAATAGAAATAGTGAATTACAAGCCAGTAGCATCTATTAATTTTGACTTTTTGGCTTAAATGTCCTGGTTTATATTTTACTAGGCAGCTATTCATCAGGTTTCATAAGTATGGTGTCACTTTTTTCAGGCTTAATTGTCATTCACCAGACCCAAGATACTATCGTCACTATTGAAGCTATAATGTTTATCCAAAATCAGGCTAAGTAATCTGTGTTTTCTGTTACTTTTGATTTCTTTAAGGCAGTTCTAAAGAAGTCCGTATGAGACACTGGGACAAAAAGCACTTAATTCTTGTATAAAGTGGATTCCAGTTTTAATTCTTTCGTTGGTTGCACTTCGATTTTTTTTTTTTGTTCTTTAAGGCATTTGACCGGGTAGTCACCCTCTAGGATTCTGAAAAATTTTCTGTCAGTATAAGTTACATGATCATCCTTGTAATGACAATTTACAAAGCAGTATTACCCTGGTGTGACTTACACAAAGAAGTTAGTCTTTTAAAATCCTTTCCAATATCATTTTTAGAATGCTGCATATGTTTAATTCCCCTCTTAACTTTGCTAATGTTATCCTTTTTTAGCAGTTAACAGACTACTTTGTCTTGTGTTAAAAAAAAATCACCAGTCATCTCATTTGTTTCTGTTATTTTGTTTAGACTTTGGATCACTATTTTTTTCATAAAACAACAGTTCCAGTCACCTACCTCGTACAATTCATAGTTAATTATGACCTTTGTTGACTCTCTTTTTGTTTAGTATTTCAAAATTCTCAGCAGGTATCCTGTCATCCTAGATGTTATGTGGAAATGTAGCCACATTGCAAATTACAAATAGTTTTTGTATATTGCTTCATTAATTTCTCACAGTTTTGCTTAGTATACTTCATTTGTTAAAACAGCAAGCTATGTACTAAATTTGCTGAAAATAATGTAGTTCTTAGAGAGAGCAGTGTTATCCCATTATAGGAAAATGCCAAACTAGACCTTTTAAAGTAGAAAAGTGAGTTTTTATTTGTTATAAAAACCTCCTGTCATTAAGATTAATGTTTTACCTAAGTTGATATCATTCTAAATTTCTACATACACTTTCTTCCAAAAACCTTTAAATATTTCCAGGTAAGTTAAACTCTACCCATTGAGTCCATGAACATCACCTAAACAATTTATGTAGTGTTGACGGTCTCAGACTGTAAGACTGGGCTGTCACTGTGAGCTGTTCTTCATAATCATTTGTGCTCCAAAAATATTAACCCAGTTGCTGTACCATTCCTAATCCTGTGTCATGTTTTGCTTGCTTACTGTGTAGTTTTTTTCTAGTTCCAAAATATCAGAATCCATTGCATGTAGGTTGTACAGAAGTGGGCAAAATGATTACTATAACCTGTAGTTTATTAGTGATTAATAAGATTGTCACCTCTGTATAAGCATGGAAGATTTAATTGCTGTTAAAATCATGCTACCTTACCTACCACATTATTTTCAGTTGAGGCTACCAACTTTTACTATTCTCTGCTTAACTTAGTTTTACCATAACTAAAGGAACACTGTTTGTTTATTCATTTTCAGAATCAAAGAAATGTAACCATTTTATTCAGTGCTCTAATTCAGCTTTCTTATTCAAAGGGTTAATGGGAATTTCAACGCAGTTGAGTCTTGTAAACTCCTTGCCAATATCCACTCTTAGGCCGCACCCACTTTCTCTAGGAGGGCAAGGCCATTCAAGCCCAGAATGTATTTGTAGGTACCTATAAAGATGCCTAGTTCTCATTTGAAGGATAATAGTGTATTGCACTGCTTAATCTGCAGTGGCAGTCTTGTGTTTGTTCCTGATGTGAGGAAGCTGCTGCATGATGAATCTGTGTCCTAGTTGCATTTTATTTATCTGCTGTTTAAGAGTTAGGTATTTGCTTCTAATGATTGTGGAACTGTTAGACTAGTGGAGATGTAAAAGATCCAGGTTAACTGGGTCTTGACACAGAAGGAAAATCCAGGTTAACTGGATCTTCACACAAAAGGAAGGGCATAGATCTCTCCTTAAGAGTCAATAAGATACAAAGTAAAAAGGACAGTGCTTCCAGTTATCTGGGTAGCTCAGTGTCTTAAAACCTGTGATCTTCTTAGTTAGGAACCTCTTGGAGTTTTGTAGTTGTTTGATATGTCTAGTGAGGTAAGTCTTGAAGGGGATGTTTTACTGAATAATTGACTTAATCAATGCTGAATATAAGGAGAACAATGATTTCTTTAGATCTGGGTAATATTCCTTTGGCAATTAGCTGCGCAATAATGAAAGATTTTCTGAATAGTGTTGTCACATGATGATTGAAAGAGAAGGAATTATTAACCCATATTCCAAGATCCCTACCAAGGGGTTGTCTACCACTTGTGGCAGTACTGCACCTTTCTGCATTTAAGTTGAACTCATTTTCAATACATCAGTTATTTATGTCTGTAAATTTTTGCTGATGGCTTACTGTATTACAGGCAGACTTAACATTAACTTCTAATTTGCAGATATCTGAAAATTTAGTTATCCAGAGGTCCTGGTTTCTAGTCTAGAGAGCAGGTAAATAACAAAAAATGAGGGCTCCAAACACCGAGTCTTGTGGACACCACTGGTCACCCTTGTACTTTCTGATATGACTCTTGCCACTTTGATGATGTAAGTTCTGTCTTTTAGCCTGTCTGTTATCCATGTAACTGAACAGGGATCTATTTTTTAAAGCATAATTGTAATGCCAGCATGGGGTATGGTGTCATATGCCTTGGCCAGGTCAAGATACACTGTCTGAACATCATGACCACTGTTTACAGTTTGTGTAACTCTTTTGAATAAGTTAACAAAATTCATTAGGCAGGCTCTTCTTTTGACAAAGCCAAACTGCTGCAACTCAAGTGTAATGAGATTTTTGATATTGCAGTTTATAAGGTCAGTTGTAATATGTTACCTTGTTTTGCAGATGAGACTAGGCAGACTGATAGGTCTGTAAATGTTCTTCCATATCACTTTTTCAGTATTCTTCATAGAGGGGATCTTCTGCCAAGGATAGCACAATATCCAGCCAGTGTAGCAAAGCCCACATGTATGGCATCTATAAGATGTACAAATGCAAATATCAGAACTTCTTTGCCACCAGTCCAAACACCATTATTGAACATCAGTCTGAATGCACTTCTGCTGTGCTAGTTACCAAGCCATCTTCAGATAAGTGCCCTATTGGGGCTTTTTTTTCCTTCTCATTTTTGTTGTTACTTGTGTTCATGTCATCCAAGAAAGGAAAGTGTCAATGTTGGAAGCACATTCCCTGTAAAGACCATCACACCCTGTATATTTTTTGCCTTGGTACTTTCCATGACCATATGCAATGCTCTGTCTGTCATGCATTTGTCTGTAAGCCCTCAGTAGTCACTTACCTTCTCTGTACATCTACCTCGAGAATCTGTTGGGTCAGGGTGCTATGGCAGAATTCTCCTGTCCAGAGGGACAGCTGTCTTCCAAGAAGGTGGACAGAAAGTCATGGCCTGATCCGACTGCTGACCAGCCTCCACTGGATGTCTCTTTGGAAGCTAGTGAAAGCCATGAAGACCCTCTGATGCTTGCATCAGATTCTTCTGTGGTGACCCTGTGTCATGGAAATGAATTCTCACATGTCATTGGAGGCTTTTCATATGTCTGCTGTGGATGTTGAGGGGGAACCATGGCCTATAATGTTTGAGGTGTTGAGGGGGATTCCTCAAATCTTTGTTGTAAAAGAGATGCCTACTATGAGCGTTGAATCTTGCCAAGAGACTCAGCCACCGAGGGTTGTTGTGCCAGACTTCCTGCATGAGAAAAAGGAAAAGATGAAGCATATCACCCCTGTTGCTAAAGCTCCATAATTTGAATGGCAGGATTTTACTCAAGGTTTGTTCAATGCCTTGATGACCTTGAAGTCTTCTCAAGGTTTGGTTCTGTGGTGAGATGCTATCCTTGGCTTCATCTTTAGGTTTTGCATGATGATATTAAAGCCAAGCTTTTGGATGCTACTCTTGAATAATAAAAATCTTTTTGTAACTAATAACACAGAGAAACAAGCTCACTTAGTATGTATCCCTGTCTGATTCACTCAAACCAAATTCAATTTGAAAGGTCTTCATCCAAATAAATGGAGAAATACATCAAACCATTTCAAAAATATGTAAATCACTTTGTTAAAATACAAAAAAAAATGTATGATTCTAGTTTAAAAAAAATATAATTTTAATGCACTCAGTTTTAGAGCTGGGGTGATAGATATGTAATTGTTTAACCCTGGGGGCTTGACTGCATTTAACTTTAATTGCCACTATAGTTCTTTAAATTCAAGGAATGTTTCCCATTGCCCCCCATCATTCTTTTGCAATACATTGAGAATACCAAAGTTAAACATCCTATATTCACTACATTTTAAAGTAAGTTTATATAATGCATTGTTAGTATTTTCCCTATTGATGTCTTAAGTGTGCTTATAGATCCTTTTTCTAAACTTTCTCTCTAATATACTCCAATGTTTTATAACAGAAAAAGTCAAAGAAAAGTTTTATTATTATGCAAAAATAAAATCAGGATGTCAATTACTATACAAAGTCTCTAGAAACATAGAAGAGACAGGAAGGGGTTATATTTATTATACAGATACTGTAATGGACTATACCCACACAAGTGTGGATATTCAGCAAGAGCTAAAATGCATAAGGTACAAGAACGTGAATTATTAGGTGTGACTGTGCACAAGTTCCAGTGGAAAAACTTAAAAAGATAAATGTAGACATAATAAAAAAAGAAAACCCTAGGGAACTGTGCAATAAAAATTAGTGCAAAATTAATTAAATGGAAAGTTGAAAGATTGTCACGTGAATTTATGCATAATCCCAAAAGTTTATTAAATACACATACAAACAGGATGGCTTTCACAGCTGGATCACACTGCAATATAGATTAAACTTTTAGTGTTACAGTTCCCCCTGGCAAGTTTAATTCTGTTTTTTTTCCTAATTATATGTATTCATCCTTGCATATGTAGGGACATTGGCTACATCTAACACAAGGCTGAGTCCCAGAATTTGAACTACCAGTGAAACCTCTTAATCCATTCTCAGATATAATTTCAAGTTCTTGCCTGTTTTACAAGTAAAAAGAGATACACCTGACACATCTTCAGACTCCTGCCACCTTGACCTCAGCACAGGCAGGTATGGCATCTGAGATTCGCACGTATGAAACAACTGAAGCTACTGGTAATGGTGAGAAGGGGAACCCTGCTTAATAATGTCTGAAGAACCCATAGGCATACCACAGATCCTCACTAGAGAAGAAATTCCCAGATCACTCATCGAGGTTCATATGGGGTTGGAACCTCCACGTTTAGTCAAAGTGGACATTGCACCTAGAAAAAAGAAACAAAAAGTAACATTCCTTCCCCCCAAATGTCCAAAGAAAAGGAGTGGATGGATTTTTCACAGTGCTTATATAAGGCCATAATGGCACTCAAGCCACTATCCTATTTCAAAGACCTGCATCTCCCCAGGCCTCGCTGAGAATAGGCTCTGTCCTAGTCAGACTTTCCCAAACAACAAATGTTAAATAAATAAATCCTTTGTACTTTTTCATTCCTTATACCTCCTTACTCTCCCTTCTTCACTTATGTCCTTACTGCTATCTAATTCTCTTCCCTGACTTTCTCTCTAAATATACCATAAGCCTGCTTTTCCCCTCATATCATATTACAATTCCTGTTTGTATTAGACTAACTTACCTTTAATTTCTTTACAAACTGCCAAAAATTCTCTAAATATTAAATGGTTGTCATATACCTTGTATCAATTCTAAACCAATGTTTTTATAGTATGTCTTAATTTTTTATAATTATTTAAACTGGAGATGTTTTTGTTTTACTTTTGAAGATTGTAAAATTATTCTTGAAAAGTTTTGTAATAATTTGGAGCTTTACTCCCCGGGCCTCCGCTGAAAATTGGCTTCTACACAGTTGCACTTTCCCAGCAATCAAATGTCAATAAATAATACTGTTTCTCCTTCCAGTCCACAAAAGAGAGAATTAGGTACTTGTTCAGATGATGGAGAGGATGAATCAGACTTATTTGACCAGTCTTTAGTCCATTCACCAGGTCAAGTGGCCACGGATGTTTAGGATTTCCTTTCTCCTGACTTCCCTGTTGAAAAAGCTTCAGGTGGGGAAACTATTATTAATATGATCAGGCATTTTGAATGGGCATCTAAACAGATTTCTGAAGTTCAACAGAGGTACTATAACCTGTTGGAAGTAGGCACCCATGTTTTTGCTCCTGTTTCCTGTGTTCTCAAGGCTTTCCTGAGTGCTTTTGCATCCACTTCCTCTGCATCATACTCCAAGCCAGCAGCACCTGGCAGGTTTTAGAAAGCATATGAGGACTTGAAATTTCTGTAAAAAAATTCCTGTGGCAGACCCCTCTGTGTTTTCCTTGTCAACAGATAAAACTTCTAAGTTATTGCCTACTGCCAATGCTCTTCTTTCAGATAAAGATAGCAAGGTAGTAGACTGGGGGGAAAAGTTTATACTTCACATTTTGATTCACCCTGCTTCTAGAAAATTTCTGATATTTTCTATTGTATTGGCTCACCACAATTTCATTTCTCTCCTTTGCCTTTTGGACTCTCTGCAGCCCCCAGAGTCTTCACAAAATGCTTTTCTCCGATAATAGCTTACTGCAGGACTCAGGGTATCCAGATATTCCCTTATTTGGATGACTTGTTAGTATCCTCTTGACTCACCTCCATATTCACTGTGGCCCTAATTCAGACTCTGGGTTTTGGCAATCAATCTGAAAAAGTCAGCAAAGAAACAAACCCAAGACCTAGTTTTCTTGGGGTGCAGACTAAATCCAAACTCATGCAGAACTTTCTTCTGCTACACAAAGTGCAAAGTCTAACCAATTACTTCCATTCTCTTCTTCCTCTTCAGTGCTGTACTGCAAAGGAGATTCTGAGACCATTGTGGTTCATGGCAGCAACCATCCCCATAGTCCCTTTTGCCAGACTCTGTATGAGGAATATTCAGTGGTAAGTGAAATTCACCTAGTCCCAGAATTATCATTCCCAGGACACACAGACTCCTGTCCTGCCTTGCCTAAAGAAGGAAATGCTGTGGTGGATATCACAGATAAAACTAAACCCATGTGTTCCCTTCAAACTGCAGACACCAACAGCATGGATGGATAACCTGAAAGTTCAGTGGTGTGCAAATATAAGAAAAGAGCACATCAGTCTGGTGAAAATGAGGCCACTAATTCAGGCCCTGCAGATTTTCTCTCATTCCTGGAAACCAGGCCCATTAAGAGTGTTCGCAGACAACACAATGGTCATGTGGTACATAAACAAAGAGGGGGCACCAGAGCTTACCAACTGTGCAGAGTGGCTGTTTTGGCATGGAAGCAGGTCACAAAAGCAAATCTCTACCTCCAAGTGGTTTACATTCCCACACAGAAAAATGTCCTGGGAAACTTTCTAATCAGATCGAGGGAAGATCTCAGTGAGTAAATGCTGAACAGAGAAAGCTACCTACACATAGTTCACAAGTGGAGTGTGCCGGAGATATATCTTTTTGCTTCCATTGACAACAAACAGCTTTCACTCTTTTACACCAGGACTTGCTGTCCTAAAACTTAGAAAATGAATGCAATGTTCTTCTGTCAGAGAGGAAGTTTCTTAAATGCATTCCCACCACATCCTCTTCTTCCAAACGTCTTATTGAAGATCCAAAGAGAATATCAAAAAATGTTATTGATTACTCCCTTTTGGCCAAGGTGCACTGGTTCCCCCTTCTTTTCCACCTAGCCAAAGGCCATCACCAGAAGACTCCCACCACAGTGGACTTGCTGACACAACAGAAGAGCTCACTGGTTTACCTTCATGTGTGTGTTTTGCACACGGGTGAACAGAAAATGTTCTAAAGCATGTTTGCAAAGTTTGCAAACGTCGTACACAAAAAAGGTTTGAATGTGCAATGAGCGAATGCACAGTGACATTCACTCATTGCAGATTTGCCATTTTGTGGTGGATTGCACTATAGTGGGGATCAGAAAATGGTTCCTTTCCCCACTGTAGTGCGATCTCAGAGCTAGAATATTAAAGTAGGGGGGTGTGAGGGGTGCAGGAGGGATTGCCCCCCTGCTTTACACTTCATTACATTTTTTTTCGACATTTATGTTCGAAAATCAGCGAATCTGCATTTCGATTTACTGATTTTTGAACATTGGAAATTGTTGCAGTTTTGTTTTTCGAAGTTATGATTTGCTCATATGAGCAATTGCACGAGTGATGTTTCGCCTTTGTAAAGGTAAACTGAGCTCACTACTTCATCCCAACCTGTTATCCTTCAATTAGACATTATGGATTATAGGATTCTGATCCCTCTTAGACACCAATTTTATGAGCATGCAAGGTTCTCCAGGACTTGCTACCAGAAAATCTTACATTGGAAAATGGAAAATATTTACTGTATTGTGTCATCCTAAATATCAGGACCCACTCCAGGCCAATACCCCAGTGGTCCTGACTTATTTATGTGAGCTGTTGCAGTCTGGTCTAGAATACTCATTTGTTAAGGCACACATTTCAGCCATGTCTGTGTGTACCTCTGGATCTGCTGCTGCTGTTTAGACTACAAGTAAAACAGATCTTAAAAGGTATACTCCACCTAAAATTTGTAATGAAAGCTATCCCCTCACTTGGGACCTCAAACCTGTACTGGAAAAGCTCACTCTCCCTCCTTTCGTACCAGCAGCATCTGCCTCTCTCAAATCCTGTACTTGGAAAACTATTCTTCTTACAGCCATCACTTCTGCCAGATGAGTCTCTAAACTACAGGCCCTTATGGCAACCCCTCCATTCCTAATTAATTAATTAATTAATTGATTGATTGATTGATTGATTGATTTATTTATTGACATTTGATTACTGAGAAAGCCTGACTGGATAGGAACCCTTTTTTCAGTGTCCCGGGAAGAAAAGCTGCAAAGTATTATAAAACATTTTAAGAACAATAATTTTACAGTCTTTAAAGATAACACAAAAAACAACTACAGTTTAACTAATTATACCAAGTTAGACACAATTTGAAAGCATTGGTTAAGAACAGATACAAGTTATATCACAATGATTTAATAATTACAGAAATTTTGGCCAGTTTGTAGAGAAATTAATTAAATGAATGAATTAATTAATTAATATTAAAGTACTTACTTTATCATGTTCAGGCTTGCTTGGGGACCCAAAATATTTCTTAGCAAGCAGTGGACATGAGATGTCAAGCCAGTCCCAGGCAGGATGCAGTAAGAGTGTATTATTTCATAATCCAACAAAAAGTATAGGGGACTCTACTTGTGTAAACTAAAAGTTTCTCAGTGCAGTATCTCAGGAGTATGTAGAAGCATGTACAGTACATGTGAATATGACACTAATATTTCCAAAGAAAATTGCAATAGCACAGCTAGGGTTGGGTGAGAGGGGCAACTGCCCATGTTGCAGAGTGTTGGAGGGGTGTAATCAGTTGATTCCGAGCTCTCTTTAATGCAGCACCTGCTTTAAAAAAAAAAAAAAACAAACTGAAATCTCTAGTGCTCTGTGTGTGTTCAAAGCAATAGCAACTACTTGCTACACTGTAGCAAGCAGTATGCTGTAGTTTAAAAAAAGTGTTTTTTTTTTTAAACTGAAACATGAGCACTGTACCGGACTATGCAAGCAAATTGTAGCAACTGTTTGCCACATTTGTAGAAAACAGTTTACAGCGGTTTAAAAGAAGAAAGCATTTATTTTTTTAATTAAATATGTTGATGGAAAGTTGGAGGCAGGGCACAGAAACAGGACCTGAATGGCTGGGGCAGATGAAGGGGGATGTGTAGCATGCATCTGGCCACCTGGTTAGTGTGCCATTAGAAGGAAAATCCATTTTTATTTGCTCTTCAGTTGAACCAGCTACACTGTTGTTGACAGAAGTAATTTTCACATGAATATGGTTTTGCTGAAGGTGCATTATTCAAAGACAGGTTGCATTCAAGGTTACGTAAGAAGGACTGGCAGTAAGAGCTGTATCATGGCATTCATTGTATCAGTGAATATGAACTCAGAAATTATTTCTTGCTTCACAGTCTGTACATGTAATCCTTACCTAATTCAGTGATCTCGAGCATTCCACCTGTCATGCGTACTAATATTTTATTGTGTCGTCTCATTGTGTCTTTGACGACTGATGTCTTTGATGTTCTTCATGTTTCACTGTTGCAGTCATTACACTTAGGGCTACCCCTGGCAGGATAACCCAAGTCGGCCCGAATACCAGAGGCTTAGTATTTCTGCATCAGTTGCTATCGCTTGAGGACTGACGTCAGGTCGTCAGTGGTATAAAATCAGGCAGCCGACACCATTACATCAGTCTTTTTGCCGAAGAGCCCAAAGCAGAAGCAGTTCACACGAGTGTCGGTCAGCCGCTACCTGAGTTTTCGTTTCCGAATTGAAGTTGAAGTTCTCTAAAGCTAAGTATCCCCCTTTGGGGATCCTTTTTTGTTGCTCTAACTGATGTCAGAAAAAGTTAACAATTGTCTCGCCTGTGGAAAGCAAATACCACACTGACACTTCCATTCTTACTGCGTCACCTGTTTAGGCCCAGACCACACCGTCCCTTGCTGTCACTTTTGTGCTTTGTTCAATGCCAGAACTATACGTCATTGGGCCCTTATTGTAGCTAAATATTTTCGTTCTCAGTCCTGGTATTCCGATATGGCTTCAGTAAGCCATCCGACTGCTGATCTTCCGAAAAAACTTAAGGATAAAGACAGAGACAGGCAGCACAGGTCCAAAACTGCCAACAATGCTTCCGTTAAGCTAGTAGTCAGTTCTCCAGTCCTCAGTGAGGTGCTTTTGCAGCTTCTTATGGCCGCTTCTGTGGATTCACAGGCCCCTACTGAGACCCGTTTCCGAGTCCAGTATGCCACAAGACTCTTCTTCAACTAAGGATCCTGCAGATGTCTCTACCTTGGATGGGTCCGAAGCTGCTGACCAGGCACCAGTTTCTGAGGAAGTTATTTGCACTACAGATACTCGATAAAAACCAACGACTTTTTCCATGTCTTCAGTTCTTTCTAAAACTACCGAGTTTCTAAGGCCCAGGGTACGAACTATGCCTAAAAAACTGACGACCCAAGCTCAGGCACCTGCTTCCATGCCTCAATATCAAATGCTTAAAATGGCGGAAGACCTTATTATGCTTATTAGGGGAAGCCAGGCTACCCCTTCCAAAAGAAAGAGACTTTATCCCAGTAGTTTTACCTGAACAGGAGTCCAATGACTCTGATGTTTCTGAATATGAAGACATGCTCCCCCTTTCTGCTTATGAGGATTCTGATGCAGAAGAATCCATTCCTTCTGCCTCTCCTCCCAAGGATTTTTTCATTTGGTGAAACATTACATACTTTAAGGGAACATTTCCAATGGGAATGTCAGGACTATCTTCAGTCAAAAGAGACTCATGGAATTCTTAGATTTACCACAGCACAGACCTTTTAGCCATTCCTCCTGTCCTGGATGTTGTGGCTGATGTTTTTATGGAATCTAGTTTGACTCCTGACACCCTTCCTCCTGCTCCCAGGAATCCTGACAGGTACTACAGAGTCCCTAACTCTCACAAATTCCTTTTCAAAAATCCTACTGCTGACCCAGAGGTCATTTCCCAAGGACCTAAAGGAATTAAAGCAACCTCAACTAAGAATCCCACCCCCTAAGACAGGGATTCCCGAGCTTTAGACAGATGAGGTAAAAAAGTATACACCTCTGCAACTCTTGCTATTAGAGCCCTAAATTGTCAGTTCCACATGCTGAAATATCAGCAGCATACCATAGAACTCCTCAAAAAATATATATCTTCCTTTCCTGCTTGTGCAGAAAATAAAGATTTACAAGAGCTTATGCATTCTGCAAGCCAAGTTACTAAGCACACCTTGTAATGTGGCTTTGATGCCCTAGAAGCATCTTGCAGGGCAGCAGTCACTGGTTCTGTCCTTAGAAGGCATGTTTGGCTTAAGGAACAGACCTTGCCAGACCATGTCAAATCAAAATTATTGGAAGCACCATTGAACAAAGACAGTTTGAATGGCACTAGGGCAGAAGAGGTCTTAAAAAATATGGAAGAAAAAGCTAAATCTATGCAGACAGTTAAAGACGTTTTACAGGTCCAGCCTCCGAGGTTCAGTAGGTATTGCCCTTCCAAGCACTGGTCCTTACCGGCCCCCACAAGGCCAGCTCAGCCCAGACCCAGGGGAAGCATACCTCCCAGACAGCAGTCCCAGGGAATGCAGAGATCTAAGCAATGGAGTTCCTCCTCTTCAAAAACAGAGAGTGCTAAGCCAGCCCTTATGGTAAGAACTCGCAATGACTTTACACCACCACCCCTTACCTCTGCCCACTGGCGTGTGCCCCTAGGAGGAAAACTCTCCTTCCATGCTAACAACTGGACCTCTATTACCAAGGACTGATGGGTCCTCAACATACAAATTTTATTTCCACACTCTGCCATCCCCAAAAGGGTTCCCAGATCTTCCTCCAAACCAGTGTGCAGAGGCCAGAAAGCAAGTCCTTTCCCTGCTCTCCATGAGGGCAGTACAGCATGTTCCTGCAGACCAGATAGGCCAAGGTTTCTATTCTAGACTCTTCCTGGTACCCAGAAAAGAGGGCACCTGGTGCCCAATCCTCGATCTATCCATTCTAAATACTTTTCTGGTGATACCAAAATTCAAAATGCTCACCCTCCAGCAGCTTCTACCTATGCTTTCCAAGGATGCTTGGTTAGCCACCCTAGACCTAAAAGAGGCCTGCCTACACATCTCAATCAGGAAATCTTGCAGGAAATACCTACGTTTCAAGGTAGGATCTATACACTTTCAGTTCTCTACGCTTCCCTTTGGCTTATCCACTGTTCCCAGAGTTTTCACAAAATACCAGGCTCCAGCCATTGCTTTTTGCAGACAAAGAAATATTCACATTTACCCCTACTTATACGAGTGCCTGATTCAGGCAGACAGTCAGGAAAAGCTGTTACAGCACCTGACCTTTGTAAAGGACCTACTGACCTCCCTGGGGTATACTGTCAATGAAAAGAAATCAAAACTAGTCCCCACACAAAAAATTGTATTCCTGGGAGCAAGCCTGGACACAGTATCCCAGATGGCATTCCTTACTCCAGAAAAACAAGCCTATCTGACAGCTACTTCTCTCAACTAGCCACCAGAACCCAGTTATCCGCAAGGAAAATCCTGCAAGCTCTAGGGTTCATGGCCTCCTGCATTCTACTCATTCCATATGCCAGACTGCATATGAGGAAACTACAATGGTACCTATAAAGCCTTTGGTGTCAACACTCTCAACACCTGGAAACTATTAATACCTATGATACCCTATCTAAGGAAAGATTTTCTTTGATGGGCAGCAGCATGCAACCACAACAAGGGACTTCCCTTCTCACAACCCCATGCCGTCCAGACCCTCACCACAGATGCATCATACTATGCTTGGGGTGCACACCTGGATGGCAGGTGCATTCAGGGCCATTGGAGCCCAAATTAAATACATCTGCACATCAGCCAAAAAGAGATGCTAGCTGTTCAGCATGCCCTGACAGCTTTCAGACCCCTACTCTCCCCGGGTCCTCTACTGGTCAAAACAGACAACACCACAGTGATGTGGTATATCAACAATCAGGGAGGGACTCACTCTTATCCTCTCTGCAGGCTCGCCATGACCCTTTGGCACACGGACTCAGCCATGCAAATACACCTGCTAGCACAATTCCTGCCAGGCTCCCTTAAACACTCTGGCAGACAACTTAAGCAGAAACCTGCTAGACCCACATGAGTGGCGGCTAGACCACAGAACCATCAACCTTGTAACCCAGAAATGGGGCACCCTGAAGGTGGACCTCTTTGCCTCCCACTACAGTCATCAGCTCAGCAAATTCTGCACCAGGGAACCTCACAGCAAGGCCTGGAAATTGGATGCTCTATCCTTCCAATGGGTAAACCTCTCGATCTATGCATTTCCCCCCTCTATCACTCATTTCAAAGGTACTGCTCAAAGTAAGGGAGGAAAACCAAGGGCAGTCTTGACTGCCCCAGACTGGCCACGCCAGCACTGGTACCCACTGCTGCACAGCCTGTCACCCTGCCACCTACCTCAGATCCCAAAACACCAGACCCAGAAGAATGGAGAATTCATGCATCCACAATTGCAGACCCTGAACCTGGCAGCCTGGCTTATTCCCTGTCCTCTCCTCAAGCTGCCAGCCTAAACAAAAAAGTCATGGATGTTATTTGTGAGGCCAGATACACCAGCAGTAGAAAATCCTATGCTGACAAGTGGAAAAGGTTTTGCACCTGGATCCAGGCTAGGGTAGCTGAAACAGCACAGCCCTCCCTACCTTTTATACACAGGGATATTCTTCTCTTCTATTAAAATTCATGCCTCTGCCATCTCTGCTCATTACAGCACAGAGCAACCACTCTTCTCACACCCTCTTATCAAACAGTTCCTAAGAGGGGCTGACACCTTAAAGCCACCCAGAAGAGCTCCTACCCCAGCTTGGGACCTTAAGTTTGTGTTGGAAAAGCTCACCCTTCCCCCGTTTGAGCCTGCAGCTTCAACATAGTTAAAATTCCTCTCTTGGAAAACAGCCTTGCTTCTGGCCATCACTTCAGCTAGAAGAGTTTCAGAGTTACAAGCATTCATGGATGTAGAGGCCTTCATCATTTTCCATGCTGGCAGGGTCTCCCTCAGGACTAACCCATCCTTCATGTCTAAAGTGATGTATAGTGTGGCTCTCTACCAATCCATTCATTTGCCCACTTTTTTCCCTAACCCACAAAACAAGGGGAAGGATTCTGCACTCTCTCGATGTGCACAGACAGCTCAGATTCTATCTGAATAGGACTAAATGTTTTAGAAAAACTGACCAATTGCTAGTCAGCTTCATAGCAGGGGCAAAGGGCAAGGCCATATCCAAACAAACAATCTCCAAATGGATAGCACACTGCATCATCTTCTGCTACAAACAGCATGAAAAACTGCCCCCAAAGGGGGTCAGGATGCATTCCACCAGGGCAACCTCCACCTCTGCAGCTTTTCTCAGAGGGGTCCCCACCAGGGACATCCTAGAGGCTGCAACTTGGGCTTCTGTTCATATCTTCACCAAGCATTACCACCTGCCTTTCTCCTTCAAATCCAGGGCAGGCTTTGCCACTGCAGTTTTGCAGGGCATCCTAGCCATCCCCCAGTCTTCTTGACTGCCTCCACCCTTTTCTTCAGCTTTGGGAGTCAACCCAAGTGTGATGACTACAACAGCTCCCTATTTGGGGGCTCCTGACAGTTGGGGCAAGAAAAACTGATGCAATGGCATCAGCTGCCTGATTTTATACCTCTGATGACCTGATATCAGTCCTGGAGCTAGAGCAACTGATGTAGAAATACTAAGGCTCTCGTATTCGGGCCGACTGAAGGCTACTCCTGGCAGGATAACCCAAGTGTGATGACTGCAACAGTGACTACACTTGAACATCTACTTTTATGGTAAGTGTACACAACTGTACTTTTTGTTTCTTGCATTCTAGTCACATGTTAGTATGCTAAAGTGTTATTTTTTTTACATCATTTATTTGCCTCACCTTCCAGCTTTGTCCTGCACTTGCAGTCTTTATGCCCTTAATTTAGCTACTTTTCTGTCCTGTTTCTCAGATCATGTGCGTTGAGAATTGTTACTTAGCTCCAGCTTGCTCTGGGTTCTGTTTCCTGTTGTTATTTTATTTCCTTTCTCTGCTTCTTCCCTCTGTCTTTTCAGATGTATGGGTTCTAGAACAACCTGTGGTCTACACTGAATTTTCACCGAGTCTTTTTATTTATTCATTTCAGTCATCCATTTACTGTTTGTTAATTAGACAAGTTTCACTGGGTACAAGTACTTGTTTTCTATGTTAATAGGAGCTATAACTGACTTGTGGTGAATCGTACAGTATGTCAGGTAATACTATGAAATTCAAACCTGAGTCTTTAAGATGTAACATGTTTACACTGCCAACCATATCTAATTACTTTCAGCAGTTTTTCCAGTTGGTGAAATTATGTATGCATACCATAGATGATTCAGACTGGGTCTTTGATCTTAACCAGGTTGTCTTGTGTTCTCAAAGTAAGTATAAGAAATCCACCTCATGAGGGAAGCTTCTGAGATTAATTTCTTGAATCCATTTTGAGAGTGCATTACGAAAGTTTCTATACAATCAGAGCCCTGATCATAGTTATTTGATCTGTTGCTGTCCTTTTCATTCTCTCTCAGTGAATGGATTACGGATCTGATCCTCGAACCTGACTTTGCCACATAATTCAGACTGCTCCCTCTACCCACAATGCCCTAGTCCTTCCTCAGTACTTCAGATATCATTTGACACCATCATGCTTAGACGTAGGGTTCTTCTCTCTTTTCAACTGTTTTTGTATTTTAAAATTTAGCTTTCTTATCAAAAATGTTCATCTTCTTTTACTGCAATGTGCCTCTTAATTTCCAGTTTCTTTTTCTTGTTTAGGAGAGTCTGTACTATAGTTTTATAGTAATTTCTTAACTTATCATAGTTGGTAACTTTTTCTTCTATACCCTTTCTGAGCCTCCTACCCTGTACATGGGGTAATTCGTAATTACCATTGTTGGTAACTTTTTCTTTCTGTAATTTTTTTTCTTTCTAGAAAAAAAGTCTTGTTTTATATTTCTGTATCACCCTTTCCTTGTACTATCATGGCGTACAAACCAACAGGTTTTAAAAATTGCACTTCATGTGGGCAGAAAATCCCTAACAAGGAGTGTGTATATTATCTAGGAGCAGATCATATGAACATCAGCCGCTCAATACGTGCAGCTATCAACACAACAGTTTTAGCGGACAGATGCAGTGAACTTTTCCTTACTGGTCAACTTCCTCCCTCAACTACATTTTCTTCAGGGGCTTAACCCCCCAGTACAACCCCTAAAGCTTCTTTGGAACTTTTTCTCAGGACTTTTTCAGAACCACCTCTTAAAGTTTGAAAAATATCAGATCTGACTTATTTGGACCCAGAAGTATGCACTCCAGATCCAAACTCTTTGGATCGTAAAACTTCAGATCTGATTATTATATCAGCAAGTCCTACAGCTCAGGTTGTGGATCCCAAGTCCTCCAATCCAAAACCTAGTACATCATATAATCCTAGAACCCATTCACCAGAGTTTCTTTTGGATCCAGTCTCCCCTAGGCTCCAGTCCCCTTTTATGCAAACTCCCAAGAAGCAGCACTTTAGGCCCGAGTTAACCCACATCATCCACCGGGTCCTCCAAAAGTTTTTCTGAAGTGGACATAGATAGAATGATGTGAAAATTCCTCAGAGCTCAGATCCAGATTGGGATCATTTCAGATTCGTCCTGTCTTGGATCCGTGAGTCTTCCAGCCACTACTCACACAGTGCTGTCTCCTTCTCTGATCCACCATTTGGTTTCAATCCCCCAGGATCTGACAGCTCTGAGAGTTTTGGAGTTGGATCCAAACATAATTATGTCCTTGACTCCTACAGCATCCCTGCCCAGTTTTGCACTTATTCCTTCTATTGGAATGGGTCTCGGAGCTGAAGCATTGGTGTCAGATCCATGCAGCATGGATCTACTCAGATGTTATCAGATCCATCCCTGACCCTTGGAGCCTTGGTGCTGGACAGCTTGGGTAAGGTTCCCTCCTCCAGATATGGATCTCGTTGGAGTCATGATTTATCCGTACTAAAAGTCTCAACTGTGGTGCAGGTTGCCACAGCTTCTCTGGGTTTGTCTGCCTTGAGATTGTGAAAAAGGCTTTTTGTCATTCTAGGGATCCAGTCTCTCTTCCTTTGGATCCTCTTCTTATTCCTTTCTCGGTTCCAAGCTCTGAGTCCATCAGACCTATTCCACAGGAGCAGCCAGTTCCACCTAACTTCCCGTTGGTTCCCATGGAGAAACTCCCTCTCTCATATGACATCTCTCCCAAACATCCCCCTGAGGAGGAACATCTGAAGAGAACATGCAGGAGGAGGCAGATAGATTCCCCATTGGAATATCTCACTAAAGATACTGATTTCAAGGAAGGATAAAGGTCTCCCAGATCACCTCCTGTTGACGTCTCCTTTGGAGACATATTAGAGATCCTTAATGAAAAAAGGTGGATTGTCTTTTGATAATCCTTCTCCAGAGGAGTCAGTATTTCTGGAGGCTTTTGGTTCTGGCCCATATATGTCTTGGGTGCCCCCCCCCCCCCTCCCCGGCAGACATATAGACCTAGTCTCTTGCTGGGCATGAAAGGAGATGGATTTCATTGAGCCAATACTGCATCGACCTGATAAATTCCTAGCCCCCCTAAAGATCAACCTCACTGGACCAAAGGAGTCCCCATAGATGCAGTGGTGGTGGCAACAGCCACTAAAAAATAGCTAGCAAGTCAGAGCTGGTCTTTCCACCCACCAGAGAGTCTAGGAATCTGGACAGAGTCAGAAAGTGGGTTTTTGCCTAATCTGGCACACACTACAAGGCTACAGAGAGATTTGACCAAGGAACTGTCAAATTCTCCATCCATCTCTCCAGAGGATTTTAAAAGATCATCTTCTCAGCTGGCCAATCTTTTATCAGTTTTCAGTGCATCCATGAGGTACATCTTTCACACAGCTGAAGACACCTCTATGGCAGCCAGTTCCAGCATTGCCATAAGGAGACATGCCTGGATGCAGCTATATGATTTTGTGGAGCCTTTCATGGCATCTTTTCATCAGTACTCCTTTTGATGTAACAGCTTTGTTTGGTTCATCTGTGAAAGAAATGCTTACTGCAGCAAACAAGAATAAAAGACCCTGTCTGCTATGGCATTCAAGTTTTCTACCCCTCAATAAACTGTCTACCAATCAGAGAGGTGGTAAGAAAATGTGGTTTCGCAAATCTCAGGGACCTTTCCAAGATCCTTGTGCAGACAACCCCTTCAGAGGCAGAGGAGGCAGATGTTCTTCGTTTTTCACTGTAGCAGTCATCACACTTGGGTTATCTGCCTGCAGGTAGCCCTCCGGCACGAATACCAGAGACTTAGTATTTCTGCATCAGATGCTGTCACTGCTTCCATGATGTCAGATCGTCAGGGGTATAAAATCAGGCAGCCGACACCATTACATCAGTCTTTGATGCTGAGGAGGAGCTCAAAGCAGAAGCAGTTTGCAAGTGCTGGTCGGCCGCTACCTGAGTTTTTCATTTTCGAGTTGAATAATCCTGAAGTCTTCTAAAGCTAAGTACCCCATTGGAGATCCTTTTTTCTTGCTCTAACCGATGTCAGAAAAAGTTAATTGTCTTGCCTGTGGAAAGCAAGTACCTCACAGAGATTTTCATTCTTACTGTGTCACCTGTTTATGCCCAGACCGCGACGTCCCTTGCTGTCGGTTTTGTGCCTTGTTTAACACCCGAACCATTCATTGTCGGGCTGTCTTTTTCACTAAATTCTATCACTCTCGATCTCCGTATTCTGAAATGGCTTTGGTAAGCTACCGATCTGCCGAAAAAACATAAAGATAGAGACAGACCGCATAGGTCCAAAACTGCCGACGACGCTTCCATTAAACTAGTCGCCAGTCCACCGGTACTCAGTGAGGCACCTTTGCAGCCCCTGATGCCCACTTCTATGGATTCGCAGGCCTCTGCTGAGACCCATTCGGAGTCCGGTAAGCCGTGAGATGCTTCTTCAACTATGAAACCAGTGGATGTCTCTGCCTTAAATGGGTCCGGACTGCTGTGCAGGCACTGGCTTCTGAGGGAGTTTTTCGTCCTACCAATATTCGAATCAAACCAATTTCTTTTTTAACCAAAACTACTGAGTTTCTTAGGCCCAGAGTGCACACTATGCCTAGAAAACCAATAACCAAAGTGCATGCTCAGGCACCCATTCCACAAAAACAAATGCTCAGAATGGCTGAAGACCTTATTACACTGATTAGGGGAAGCCAGCCTTCCCCAGCTAAGAGACAAAGACTCCAGTCCCCTTCAGGTTCTACAGACCAGGAGTCCGATGACTCTGACCTTTCTGATTATGAAGACATGCCCTTATCTTCCTATGAGGATTCAGATGGAGAGGAATCCGTTTCCTCTGCCTCCCCTCCAGAGGATTTTTCTTTTGGTGAAACCTTGCTTACTTTGAGAGTATTTCCATTGGTAATGCCAAGACTATCCTCAGTCCAAAAAGAGACTCAGAGAATTTTTAGAGTTGCCTCAGCACAGGCATTTAGCTATACCCCCTGTCCTGGATGTTGTGGATGATGTTTTCATGGAATCCAGTCTTACTCCTACTACACTTTACCTCTGACCCCTAGGAAAACCAGACAGGTACTACAGAGTACCTGCTTCTCACAAGTTTCTTTTCAAGAATCCTACTGCTTATCCAGAGATTATTTCCCAGGGACCTAAAGTTAGTAAGGCTACTACAGCCAAAAATCCTATCCCTTCAGACAGGGATTCCAGAGCTTTGGATAGATGGGGTAAGAAGGGTATATACCTCTGCAATTCTTGCTATCAGGGCATTGTATTGCCAGTTTCACATGATGAAATACCAGCAACATATTATGGAACTTATTAAACAAAAAGTGATAATTTTTCCAGATTGTGCAGAAAATAAAGAATTGCAGGAGCTTATGCACTCTGCAAGCCATGTTAGTAAGCATACTTTGCAGTGTGGCTTTGATGCCGTGGAAGCATCTTGCAGGGCAGCAGTCACTGGCTCTGTACTGAGAATACATGCTTGGCTGAAGAAGCAGGCCTTGCCAGATCATGTCAAATCTAAATTATTAGATGCTCCTTTAAATAAGGACCATTTGTTTGGCACCAAAGCAGAAGAAATTCTTAAAAAGATGGAAGAAAAGGCTAAATCTATGCAAACTTTTAAAAAAATTCCTACAAGTGCAACTACCTAGATTCAATAGGCATTACCCTTCAAAACACTGGTCCTAGGCCTTCCCAAACAAGACCCAGGGGAAACAAACCACCCAGACTACAGTCTCAGGGTATGCAGAGATCTAAGCAATGGAGTGCCCCCACCCCTAGTGCAGGGAGTGGTAAGCCACCTCCTTATGGAAAAAGCTCACAATGACATGTTCTTCATGTTTGACTGTTGCAGTCATTACATTTGGGTAATCTGCTGGCAGGTTGCCCTCAGTCGGCCTGATTAGCAAAGTCTTGGGTCCTGCGTCAGTTGCTGTCCCTTCTTCCATGATGTCAAGTCGTCAGGGGTATAAAACAGGGCAGCCGACGCCATTACATCAGTCTTTCTTGGCACGCGGTGCCCAAAGCAGAAGCAGATCGCAAGTGCCGGTTGGCTGACTCCTGAAATTTTCGTTTTCAATTTTCAGATCTGAAGTGTTCAACTAAAAAGCTAAGTACCCCGTTGGGGAAAATTTTTCTTGCTCCTTACCAGTGTCAGTAAAAGTTAATAATTCCATAACTTATGGGAAGCAAATACCTCATAATGATTTCCATTTGTACTATATTCCTTGCCTAGGCCCTGACCACGACGTACCTTGCTGTCAGTTCTGTGCTTTATTTAATCAACGCACTGCCAAACGTTGGTACATTTCTGCTTCGAAATATTTTGGCTCACGCTTTAATTATCCATAAATGTCATTGGTTAGCAATCCGACTACCAGAATACATAAAAAATACAAAGAAAAAGACAGACACAGGCTGTTGAGGTCCAAAACTGCCGACGACGCTTCTCCTAAGCCAGTCGCCAGTTCGCTGGTACACAGTGAGGTGCTTTCGCAGCCCCTGATACCCACTACTTCTGATTCATAGGCCTCTACTGAGACCCATTCGGAGTCCAGTATGCCACAAGATGCTTCAATTATGGAACCCGTGGATGTCTCTACCTTGGATGGGTCTGGAGCCGCTGTGCAGGCACTGGCTTCTGAGGGTGTTTTCAGACCTACAGATTTGTATATTAAACCAACGCCATCTTCAAAACTAAGGCCAAAATCTCGACCTATGTCTAACAAACTGATGCCTTGGTCACATGTGTAGGCCCCTATGCCTAAAAAACAAATGATCAAAATGGCTGAAGATTTAGTTACTATGATCAGGGGTAGCCAACTCCCCACCCCCTTCTAAGAGGCCTAAGCAAGATGTTGATTATGAATCTTCTGAACAGGATTCTATTTCTTCTGTCTCTTCTAATGAACAGGAATTGTCTTATACCTACTTATGAGGACGCTAATGCAGAGGATTCCATTCCTTCTGCTTCTCCCCCTGAGAATTTTTCTTTTGGGGAAACTTTACATACCTTAAGGGAACATTTCCACTGGGAAAGTCAGGATTTTTATGAATCCAAAAAGAGGCTTAGGGATTTTCTTCTTCTTCCTCAGCATAGGCCTTTGGCTATACCTCCTGTTCTAGACATTGTTGATGATGTTTTTTCAGAATCTAGTATGGCTCCTGATTTTCTGCCTCCGGCTCCTTGTAAGCCAGACAGATACTACGGGGTTCCCGACTCCCACAAATTCCTTTTCAAAAATCCTGTTGCGGATCCTGAAACCATTTCTCAGGGCCCCAAGGGCATTAAGGCTTCTACTGCTAAAAATCCTACCCCTTCTGATAGAGATTCCACGGCGCTGGATAGATGGGGGTAAGAAGTTCTACACTTCCGCAACTTTGGCAATCAGGGCTTTAAACTGTCAATTTCATATGCTAAAATATCAGCAACATATTATGGGACTGCTTAAACAGAAAATTATGTTGATTTCTGACTGTATGGAAAATAAAGATTTACAGGATCTATTGTATTCAGCTGAACAAGTTGGAAAACATACTTTGCAATGTGGTTTTGACTCGTTGGAGGCCTCTTGCAGAGCTGCTGTAACTGGGTCTGTGCTAAGAAGGCATGCTTGGCTCTAAGAGCAAACTCTGCCTGATCTTGTTGAAGCAAAATTGTTGGATGCTCCTTTACAACAGGACTGTCTCTTTGGTAATAAGGCTGAAGAACTTCTAAAAAAGATGGAAGACAAAGCTAAATCTATGCAAACTGTGAAAGATTTCTTAAAAGTGCAACCTCCAAGATTTAGTAGGCACTGGCCTACTAAGAACTGGTCCTTTCCAGTTCCTTCGAGAGCCACTCAAGTCAAACCCAGACATTCCAAAGGCACCAGGTTTCAGTCCCAAGAGACTTTCAGAACAAAGCAATGGGGTGCCTCCTCTTCCAAATCTGGAAACAACAAGACACCTCCCTATGGTAAGCAGTCTCAATTTCTTCCCTCTGCACTTACCAAGCACTTACATTTTAGCCACCCCTTTGGGGGAAAACTGGCTCTTCATGCAAAAAACTGGCAACTTATAACCCAGGACAAATGGGTTTTAAATATAGTATCCCAGGGATACAGACTTCATTCCCACATGTTGCCAACTCCAAACGGATGGCCAGACCTACCCCCAAATCAGTGGGCAGAGACCCAGAAACAAGTTATTTCTGCCATGAACATGGGGACTATTCAACTAGTAACAGAAGAGGAGAAAGGACAAGGTTTCTATTCAAGACTTTTCCTGGTACCCAGAAAAGACAAATCATGGTGTCCAATTCTGGACTTATCTACTCTAAACACCTTTCTGGACATTCCAAAATTCAAGATGTTGACTCTTCACCAGATGTTCTTCGTGTTTCACTGTT